>NC_138768.1:81571582-81646582 GCF_965119305.1 Pelophylax lessonae
TAACCAATCACCTGCTCATTAACTAGCAAAGTTAACTCTGGGCTCGTGAATCTCTCTCTCCGTTTTGCTTGAAACAGTTTCTCCACTCTCCTGCGTCAGTGAGCGGCAGAGGGAGTCCAGCGGCCGGCCCCAGGTGTCACCCTGGTGCTCCCTTACACCCCCTAATGTGTGTCACCCGGGCGGACAGCCCCCCTGTTGGTACGCCACTGACCTGGAGGTATTCTATATACAGAATGTGTATAGAATGCCCCCCCAGAAACATAATTTCCTGCTTGTGTGATTGGCACATCGATTTTCCCAGAAGTCTGCACTAAGATGCAAGTCAGATTTCAGGTATTCCCTGGAACAAAAATGTAATTTTTGGTGAGATACTCCCAATAGGAAATCACAGATCATAAAGAGGTGCAGGCCCAGCAGCTTTCCTCATTAGTATCCTGCAGGTGCACAGCTCATTAGTAATTATGAAACGACTCCCATTAGATTCACTTTCCCACATGAGCACAGACAAACACACAGGGATTTCTTCAGAATAACAAAAGGTGGGAATAACAAAACCCCTCCGTTTTACCCTGTCTTTCTGAAAGAGAGCATAGCCAGAAATATTAATAAGCCAGCCATGTGAAGAATAAAGCCGAGATTCAGCAATACCCAATTAAATCATAGTTTTCTTTGTGCACCAGAGCTTCTAACTCACCTGTTTTGCTTGGCAGACTTCTTATCCTCTGTTATAACTCTCCCCCCATCTTTTCCTATTCCACCCACCAATACGGACTGACCCGTCTGACCTGTCTGCCCCATTATAATCTAGTTCACCCTCCCCTCTCAATCCTAGTTTAAATACTCCTCCAGGCTTCCAATAAACCTCTCCCCTAGCAAAACAGACCCCCTTCCATTTAGGTGCAAACCATTTTTAGCATATAGCCTATACCCCAATGAAAGTCAGCCCTTTTCGGTGAGCCCCTACCATTCCCTCTGACGTCATTATCCCATCTTCCTACCTGATAATCCTGATTTACCCCTCCACCAGTGAGCAGAGGATTCCTTTCAAGATTGTCAGTTCTGCTCAGTGTTGCAACTTGAACCACCAGATCTCTAATGTGAGCTTCCAGGACAACCCTCTCACATCTGTTGCAGCGGTATCCATCTTGGATCTATTGCTATATTGTTGTTTACATGTGACACACTATGAATTGCATAAAACCTTCAATCTTGCTAGCACACATTATACCAGTTACAAATGTAATAATGCTAACAGGGAATTTCAGATGTTAATTACAGCCTTTGTGTAAGCAAAAAGGTGGGCAAGCTCAAGTGAGTACTATAGAAAGTTATATAGGACCTGTAGCATCTGCGACCAATTAACCACTCCCCTTAGTTAGTAAACTGAAGGAAGGAAAGTAAAAAAAAAAAGGCTATTGAAAGACTGACAGAAAAGATGTTTAACCACTTAAGGACCAAGCCTATATATATATATATATATATATATATATATATATATATATATATATATTTTTTTTTTTTTTTGGGCAAAGACTCTGGGGAATAAAATGGCGGTCATAGCAATATTTTCGTTCAGGACTCTGACCAGCCAGTGGACGTACCGGTTGGACGCTCGGGTCTCCCGGTGGGAAGGGAGACTCTGGAAGAGCGCCAGAAGGTGGTGGGAGGGTGTCCCCTCTCGCTCCTTATGATCACTGCAGAACCGCATCAGTTGTTATCACAAGAAAGCTGACCGCTGGCTCGAAGAAATGGTACTAGGGTGATGCCTCTAGCTGCAGGCATCACCCCGGTACAACCACTTCTTCAGGCCAATGTACAGATACAATGGTTTGCGGGAAGTGGTTAAAAAGCTGCAAGTAAAGATCCCCCAAAACTTAAAATGCAACTACAGCAATCACCCGCAGTCAAAAGCAAAACTGTTTTACATTCTCCACTTAAATTTCACACTCTTCAGCAAAATGTGGCAAACTTTATCCTAAGGACTTTGAGAACTTCCCTACCTCTGCTTCATACGACAAACCCAGTGGCCAAAATTATTGACCCACAATTTTAAGGCCTAGTGTAGCATTGGGTTTCCAGACTTGTCCATAAACAAATGTTCATAGATGCCTATACAGTAAACAGGTTGTGAAAAGCATGCCAATTTAATTACATGTTTTCCAAGAGGGCTCCAAAAAACAA
Organism: Pelophylax lessonae; assembly: GCF_965119305.1. Lineage (NCBI taxonomy): Eukaryota > Metazoa > Chordata > Amphibia > Anura > Ranidae > Pelophylax > Pelophylax lessonae. Next base: position 81,573,764 of record NC_138768.1, read on the forward strand.
AACAACATGTTGTGTAAATTAGGGATGTTTCCAAATCCTGAATGGTTGTGATAAGATGGATGCTATTCAATAAATGGAATTTAATGGTCCAATTTCTTGCAGAAGCAACTTATTACTTTTACTGTGACATGTCATATCCCTTTGGCGATGCACAACCTCCCCAGGGTTAATATGGAGTGTCAACTTGACCATCCAAGAAAGTGATGGATGCCAAAAAGAGTCTTGAAAATGCAAGAGACACTTCAGCCTGTTTGAAATGATATTCCTTGTTCTCTACTTTCTCTGTTGCAACTTTGAAAAATCTCTACTTCAGTTAGGTAAGAAATATAATGCAAGATCCTAAGCTCAAGTCTGTTCATATCTATTAGTAGGTCTAGGTTTTTACCTTATATGGTTTTACCCTTTTATTAAAATAGACCTGGACCTGTCCATAGCAGTAATGCAATGTATGATTGCCTCTCAGTAGTTTTACTGAAATGTGTGTTGTATGCTTTACATAATTGATGTACTAGAAGAATCAGGGGATTTTAAATAAAGGAAAATCCCTTATTCTCAAATGAGGGAAAACAGCCATGGGTATTGTCTTCCAGTGAAGGCAACTTTCTTTCCTTCCTGATTGCCTTCTTTCCTGAAACTCTTCGGAGGATGTTGCTGAACAGGATAACATGCTCCTAACTCATTTAGACAATAAGCTATAAGTCATACAGAAACAGAAATTTAAAGCAATCCTTTCATTTTGTAATGATCACAGAAATCACCTTTTACAGTATATAGTTGGTATTCAACATACTAACAACTTACCAGTGTATAATCAGAATACAAAAGCTCTAAAGCATTCTGACCCCAGAGACCCAGTTATTCCTCCAGTTGGAGGGCCATTGTCACATACCTGGTCGGAGGCTGAAGTGCTTAGAGGGCTCCCTTTGCGGCTAAGTGCAGAACACCCCTGGAGGTGGTACAGGGAATGCAGTGCCCAAAGAAGCACGGGTTTCCAGTTGTAGTAGTCTGCAAAGCTGATCATCAAATGGTAGCAGGAACAGGCAGGGAGGCGCTGTAGGGCAGGTGTCCTTAGCAGTTCCGGGCATACTTGGCGGCAGGGCAAAGCAGGAAGCTTTTTGTTTTGGTTGGATCACATACCCACCATCCACGAGAGGTCCTGCCTGTTCAAACGAGGATTCCTTTTAAAGATTCCAGCTTATTATTGGTATTCAAACTGACCCCTCTTTGGCCTGCTTGACTTGCTTACCATACGGTATTGTAAGTCCATGAATTGCGGTAAGTGCATATTATAACTACTATGGAATAACATCTTTTCCATCGCCTTCTAGTCGCCTGAGTTTGATTCTACTAGCAGGAACACCATTGCATGGACTGTTTTCCCCTTCTTTTTTGTTATACAATTTTTTTGGACTCACCAATTTATATGTTATGTCCATTTATATATATTCACTTTATTGTGTATCACTGTTATAACACTAGGTCTATCTTTTAGCGCTGCACTTATTTATCTATATTTTACACTATCAGTTGTCAGTTGGATGTGCTAGCAGCTTGAGTTCTTTTGGTCAGCGCAGTGTTCCCACACACCTTTCCCATAGGACCTCTACTACTGGGGCTGTAACAGCAGATACAGTTCTCATGTCCAGAGTGGATATCTGGACCTCCTGGCCTTGGCATACCAAGAACATCTGGCTGCCAAAGAATTTAGGACAAGCAACAGTAGGGATCTTAACCCACACAGACAACCCTTTTAGGCCACATAACACTGGAACTTCAGAAGCCCCAGACACATCAGCTGGCAGGGGCTTAACCCAGTCAACAGAGTCTGGCTTAACAGCAAGTTGTGAATTGGCATAGTCCAGCTGGGCAGCAGCCTGGGTATCAACATAGTCCAGCCGCGGCAATCGGCAGCATGGAGGAGGATGACTGGATCCCATCAGCAGCATGGAGGAGGAGGACTGGATCCCATCGGCAGTCATCAGGATGGAGGAGGACTAAATGCAATCGGCAATCAGCAGAAAGGAGGAGGACTGGATCCAATTGTCAGTCAGCAGAATGGAGAAGGACTGGATCCCATTGGCAGTCAGCAACATGGAGGAGGACTGGATCCCATCAGCAGGCAACAAGGATAGTGGCAGAGTTGCAAGAGCAGGAGGAAGGTTCTGTTTCTTTTTGGGCTTAGATACTGGAGTCCTGTGAGCATTTGCATTGTGCTGACCAGAGTGTACTGCTGATGGAAAAGTAGTAACAGTACTGGGGAGAATAGAGGGAAGAGTAGCAGAAGTACAGGAAGAGGCCTTAGACTTTGCTATGGGTAACAGTATTGCAGGGGGAGCCTCCAATGGTTTACATACAGAGGAAGTATGGTTACTGGTGGCAGGATACTGATCTACAGAAGGCAAAGAACACTCAGTTACAGCTGTGGTTGCTAAGGGTAACAGAGGAAGAGATTCTTGATTTTTAGCAACAGATCTGACTTTATGTGACTTATCTAGTACTGGGGATAGGATATCTGACCAAGCTTGTAGCAGAGGGTGAACTAAAGTCAGTTTGGCGGCACGGATCAGCGGACGGCAGACACACACAGGCTCCATCCTACTGGATGTTTACTTTTGCAAAGTGGTCCTTTTTCTAAGTCTGACTGTGGGTTTCCTTTCTTTGAACCAATTGGACATTAATATAGTGTCTAATACCTACCTAATAATCCTAGGTCTACTACCTGCCATACATGGTTTATATCTAACATCTTTTGGGGATTTCTCTACTTTAATATATCAGTGTTACCCGCCCCACCTTCTCGTCTGTTGGAGGACCAGACATTCATTTCTCCTTTCTTCCCACCGACCTATCAAATTTGTCAACATATTTAAAGAACTACTTATTGGTATGTAGTGATATCTTCCCCACTGCCGTCCATCATTTTTTATCAAGATTCCTAGTATCTAGATGTGGCTCTTTCCCTTTGGCCGCTATACCTCCTGTGAATGACATAGAATCTTTGCACCTTAAGAGAGGGTGTACAATCGTCTGTGGTCCTGGCGAAGCTTGCAGTGAAACGCGTCAACCTTTTTCCAGACAAGTACTTTACTTACCTCTTTAAACAATTATGTTTTGTGTAATGAGAATGAACCCATTGTACTTACTATGAATCAGTATTGAGGGCCTGTATCCCTCTATATGTTTTTTAATATGTTGTTGTATGTCTATACACATGTCTTTTAAACAAATTCAATAAAATGTTTATTTTTAATTAAAATCACTGCCTATCCATTTATGTGCCCTTAAAGTCCGCAATTTTTTGGTCTAGCTATACGCTACACCACCCTTTTTTCCTGTATTCTTTTCGGATTATGGCACACCAGGGTTAGCTCTTTTCTTTGGTTTCTATAAAGTCAGTTTGTCTTTCCCTTGCTCACATTGCTTAATTAAAGATTGCACAGCAGCAATACAATCCAAGAAAACATGTTGTGAATAGGCTGCTGGAAGAAAGAACCTGCACAATGTTTCAGAAACCAAAAATCCAGCCTGGAACATAGTAAATGGAGGAGTGAAAACATCATAGCCCTGAGAGATGAACCAAAATAATACCTCAGAACAGACCTGAATCAAAGGCTGAACCTTGCTAAGGGAGAATCTGCCCTTAACAGCTAAGGCATGTGCTGTCAGAATGCTTCCCAACAGTTCCCCCTCAGTGAAATCCCACAAAAACGAACAACAAAAATCTTTATCTTCTACTGCAAGCTGCACACGACAAATAACCTTCGCTCTAAGCATTTTGACAAAAGGAAAGCAAAGTCAAAAGCAACTGGCTCCCAGTTCCAAAATATAGCTGATCTGGTCGTTAGTTGGCATCGCTATTATGCCAGGATTCAGCAGCAGCTAGGGAGACCAGACACATGTAGCTACATATGGAAACTGAGATCAAACAATGTAGATTTCCTTAAAGTCAGACTTATTTACAGTGAAACACACAAACAAGCAAACACAGCAAGCAGTGAACATAGGTAACCCCAGCGAACAAGAACCAACCCCAAAGACAAAAATAACTAATAAACCAAAGAACTGACTATCTACAAATATCTACAATATAAGGAACATGGGTAACAGGGAAGCAAGAAAGAGGGGAAACAAGACTGGGTACAAGAGCAAGGCAGCTGGGTGTTGTGCAGGCTAGACCAGGATCTTTAGGAACAAGGCTTTGCAAATAAGGAGACAATCAGAATAGTGATGCACTGGGGAAAGGTAGGAGCAGCCTTATATAGCCACCTGGCAACTGAACACAGATGTAAGTGATCATTACAGCCTGCTGGCTTCTGGTGACACCTGCTGGTGGACACTGGAACTGCAAAAAGCAGCCCAGAGCAGCACAGGGCCACCAGCAGGTGAACTCAATCCTGACAGAATGAGTATGGGGTACATAGTACCCCTACCTATTTACCAAAAAAGTGTCAAAATGTAATAAATACACAGAGACATAATGTCCCCCGATGTAAATCCATCGTCAATCATGACGCCCACCCGGATCCGAAGAAAAAACAAACACTCTGCACTCATTAACGACTGACCGCCGAATGCCTCCCCTACCGTTAGACATTTCTTATATAGGTAAGAGCGGGGCCACCTGGCGATGCCAGCTGGTGGCACTGCCTCCTTATGATCTCACTGACCTAGCATGCACTGGTCTGTGACATCACAAAGAGTGGCGGTGCCACCAGGTGACATCGGCAGGTGGCCTCGCCCTTACTATGTAAGAACTGTCAAATGGCAAGCCAGCCTTCACAGCAGACAGGGAGATTTTTTATTTTTATTCTTTTTCGTGTCTGGCGATGCGGCAGCGTTGTGAATGAAGACCGATCTACATTAGCGGACACTGTTTTTTTTTTTAACAAAGGACTTGTCAAAAACCGCAGACCCCCACAACCACAGCCCAGGATTGTGGGGAAGAGCCCCTTGTCCCAATCAACATGGGGAAAAGGTGTTTTGGGGTGGGGCGCAGAGCCCCCCCTTCCCCTGAAGCAGCCCCCCATATTCAGGGCATGTGGCCTGGTATGGTTCAGGAGGGAAGGTGCTCGCTCGCCCCCCCCCCCTTTCCTGTCCTGCCAGGCGGCATGCTCAGATAAGGGTCTAGTATGGATTTGGGGGGGGGCTTGTTTTACTATTTTTTTTACTAGCAAATGTTTGTTTTTTTTAACTTCCGCTGTCAGCGGGAAAGACCATTGAAAGCTTTTGACCTTTTGGTTGTTAAGGACTCCGCGGCCCGTTCCTTAACAACCAGCTTTTACTGCAGTAACGAACACCCGCCAAACACTCTGCAAATTGGAGTGCTCCCTAAACGGGGCGAACAGCCAGTGTTCGGCCCGAACTTATGCCCGAACCGTTCGCCCAACACTACTGATCACTCAATGGATTAATTTATAACTGAAGCATAGTAAAGTTACTATGCTTAAATTTGTGAATAATCAGGAACATGCTAAGCAGCTGAGGCTAGGGAATGGGGAATCTCTGTCCTAGTCCCTTTTTCTCAAAAGTGGGACATCAGGGGTCTGTTTAAACCCTTGATATTTCATCCCCCAACAAAGCTCCTAAAACAATTGTAAAAAAAAAAAAAAAATTTGTGACATCATCCACTGCCCTACTGACACCAAATCTCTGTCCTAATGACACCATCCACTGCTCTACTGACTGCTACCATCCGCTGTTCTACTGACACCAACCTCTGCTTTTCTGACATGTCCACTGCTCTACTAACACCATCCACTGCTCTACTGACCCTGTCCATGTTTTAATACACTTTAAAATGCTTGTTTCCCTTATTTTTTTAAGTGTGCATGCCTGTGTTTATATATATCTATATATATATATATATATATATATATATATATATATACAAACCCAATTCCAAAAAAGTTGGGACACTGTACAAATTGTGAGTAAAAAAGGAATGGACTCATTTATAAAGCTCATAAACTTATATTTTATTCACAATATAAATAGATAACATATCAAATGTTGAAAGTGAGACATTTTGAAATGTCATGCCAAATATTGGCTTATTTTGGATTTCATGAGAACTACACATTCCAAAAAAGTTGGGACGGGTAAAAATAGGCCAGAAAAGTTGAATGTACATATAAGGAACAACTGGAGGACCCATTTGCAACTTATTAGGTCAATTGGCAACATCATTGGGTATAAAAAGAACCTCTCAGAGTGGCAATGTCTCTCAGAAGTCAAGATTGGCAGAGGATCACTAATTCCCCCAATGCTGCGGCAAAAAAATAGTGGAGCAATATCAGAAAGGAGTTTCTTCGAAAAAAAATTGCAAAGAGTTTGAAGTTATCATCATCTACAGTGCATAATATCATCCAAAGATTCAGAGAATCTGGAACATTCTCTGTGCGTAAGGGTCAAGCCCAGAAAACCATACTGGATGCATGATGATCTTTGGGCCCTAAGACGGCACTGCATCACATACAGGAATGCTACTGTAATGGAAATCACAACATGGGCTCAGGAATACTTCCAGAAAACATTGTCGGTGAAACACAATCCACCAAAGCCGGCTAAAATTCTATAGGCCAAATAAGAAGCTATATCTAAACATGATCCAGAAGTGCAGGCATTTTCTCTGGGCCAAGGCTCATTTAAAATGAACTGTGGCAAAGTGGAAAACTGTTCTGTGGTCAGACGAATCAAAATTTGAAGTTCTTTTTAGAAAACTGGGACGCCATGTTATCCGGACTAAAGAGGACAAGGACAACCCAAGTTGTTATCAGCGCTCAGTTCAGAAGCCTACATCTCTGATTATATGGGGTTGCATGAGTGCATGTGGCATGGGCAGCTTACACATCTGGAAAGGCACCATCAATGCTGAGAGGTATATCCAAGTTCTAGAACAACATATACTCCCATTCAGACGTCGTCTCTTTCAGGGAAGACCTTGCATTTTCCAACATGACAATGCCAGACCACATACTGCATCAATTACAACATCATGGCTGCGTAGAAGAAGGATCCGGGTACTGAAATGGCCAGCCTGCAGTCCAGATCTTTCACCCATAGAAAACATTTGGCGCATCATAAAGAGGAAGATGCGACAAAGAAGACCTAAGACAGTTGAGCAACTAGAAGCCCGTATTAGACAAGAATAGGACAACATTCCTATTCCTAAACTTGAGCAACTTGTCTCCTCAGTCCCCAGATGTATGCAGACTGTTATAAAAAGAAGAGGGGATGCCACACAGTGGTAAACATGGCCTTGTCCCAACTTTTGAGATGTGTTGATGCCATGAAATTTAAAATCAACCTATTTTTCCCCTTAAAATGATACATTTTCCCAGTTTAAACATTTGATATGTCATCTATGTTGTATTCTGAATAAAATATTGAAATTTGAAACTTCCACATCATTGCATTCTGTTTTTAGTCACAATTTGTACAGTGTACCAACTTTTTTGGAATTGGGTTTGTATATATACACATATAAATATATACATATATATAGACAGTATACATATACACAGGCGTGTGCACGGGCTGTGCTGTATGTACCTTGGCACGCCCTAATCAACTCATGCACTCATGCACCAGTGGCATATTTATAAAGGGTGCAAGTGTGTGTGGGGCAGAGTGTATTTCATACATGCAGTAATACATCCTATATTGGGAGTAGAGCTGCATCTGCTGCAGCTAAATCCCCTTTGTCATTGCCTGCCCTGAGAGTTTCTGTCTAGTAAGCTTAGGGCCGGTGCATTCTGCTGTGACCCACAATGTAACACCTCCAGCTGACCCTGTGCTTCAAGCTGGGAGCACTGGGTTGTGTTTACAACAGTGCAGTGCTTCCAGGGGCTTGCACAGAGCCCGCCGTATCCCTTACATCTCTATTGGAGCAAAGGAGGGGGTAGGGGATGTTCCTAGCTACTCTAGTCTGGCGGCAGCAGCCTGCATTCTGCACGTAAAGTAAGGAGTTGTAAGTTGTAGCCGTTTCTCTTTATGGGTGAAAGGAGAGCTTTGCTGGGGAAAATTTATGAGGGAGAGCTGTGTACTAAGGTCGGAGGGGATAGTCATTTTTGCTTGTAAAGTAGCTTGTGAAATGAACACTTGTGAACTCTGCCCACTGTATGCAACGCAGCCCTGAAAGCTGCCCTCTGTACACGGCATCTGTCTTCTGTGCGCAGCGGACTCCTGAACTCTGTCCCCTGTGCGTAGCGCACTCCTGAACTTTGTCCTCTGTATGCAGCCACTCCTGAACTCTGTCCTTTGTGCACAGTGCACTCCTGAACTCTGTCTTCTGTATGCAGCATGCTCCTGAACTATGTCCTCTGTATGCAGTGGACTCCTGAACTCTGTCCCCTGTATGCAGCGCACTCCTGAACTCTGTTCTTTGTGCACAGTGTCTGCTGAACTATGTCCTCTGTATGCAGCGCACTCCTGAACTCTGTCTTTTGTGCACAGTGCACTCCTGAACTCTGTCCTTTGTATGCAGCATACTCCTGAACTATGTCCTCTGTATGTAGCACACTCCTCAACTATGTCCTCTGTATGCAGCATACTCCTGAACTATGTCCTCTGTATGCAGTGGACTCCTGAACTCTGTCCCCTGTATGCAGCGCACTCCTGAACTCTGTTCTTTGTGCACAGTGTCTGCTGAACTATGTCCTCTGTATGCAGCATACTCCTGAACTATGATCTCTGTATGCAGCGCACTCCTGAACTCTGTCTTTTGTGCACAGTGCACTCCTGAACTCTGTCCTCTGTATGCAGCGTACTCCTGAACTATGTCCTCTGTATGTAGCACACTCCTCAACTATGTCCTCTGTATGCAGCATACTTCTGAAATTCCTCTATATGCAGCACACTCCTAAAAGATGTCTTCGGTATGCAGCACACGCCTGAACTATGTCTTGTTAATGCAGCACACTCTGATCCATATTTTGCAAATACCTTGACAATTGTCTATAATTGCCTGTTAAGTGAATAAACCCCATGTCCTTACGGTTGCAAAATATGGATCAATTGTGAAAAAAATGCTGTTTGGGCCTCAAGCAGATCCCTGATTTATGCGCACACCTATGAGTTTATTCAACTTTTTCTTCTTGGGTTTAGATACATTTTTTGGCTTCATTCACCTGGGAATATGTGTATTTTCATGGAATGCAGGTTATTGCTGGCAGAGCTAGCAGAAGATTCTGTGTAAAATACCTGCCTAAAGTACTTGTGTTTAGACACATATTGTGTATTGTGTACAGGCAGGCTTGGAGAGTTGGAACTTGGGCAGCATGGTGTGCAGTGGTTTCTGGGTGTCCTTGCCTTGCTCAGAGTCGGCAGGTAGCTGGTGTTAAGTAGAGTTTGATCAGGAAGCTGCTGGGCAGATGCGGTGGGGAGCACTGTAGGCACACTGCATACAGTGCTCCCCGCGTTCCAACTCTCCAAGCCTCAGTGCTTTCCTTCATATCAACCCAGCAACTTCCTTGCTGAACTCTGCATAACACCATCCGCTTGCCCGCCAGTTTCTGGCAGTGATGAAAAGTCCTCCTCAGATGACATACTGACTCTTCCTTTACCACACGTGAATGCATTATTTTTACTATTTATACTATGTATATAAAGATCCAACCACTGAGATATCATCAAAACTGATCAATTAGGCCAGCCACATATGGTTTGAATCTCTGCTGGTTCAGCAGGTACCTGCCGAGATTTAAACCATGTATGGGCATGCTAAATGTATTCAAGTTGAGTACAACCAGCCTGCCAGATTCTACGTGCGGTTATTGCTAGTAGCTGGTAAAGCCACTAGCAATAACCACTGTGCTCTCCTGGCAGGGGCTGCTTCCCCAACCCCTTGCTGGGAGAACACAATAATTTTGCGGGAGGAATTCCCCTGTGGGCACTGTCTGTGTTGATGGAGGAATCTAGCGAATTTCTTTCCTGCAGAAAGGTTGGAAAGAAGGAAAGGCAAAAAAGAGATTTGCTCCATCTATGGCCGGCCTTAGAGGACAAATATAAGGATTCAGTATAAATCTGAAAATCAAGAAACTATGCATACTCTGAATAACTGTAGGTAACAGTGTTAAATAAAGAGTACAGAAGAGGAGAAGAGGGAAGGGAGAGAAAGGGGAAAGTGAGGTGCACTTTGGAACTAGTATAGCAGTAGGTAAATCCAAGCATTCTAAGTGTAGCACTACCCCCGTGAGGGTTGCTGTTTAGTGTATTTTCTTCCACACTGCTCTGACCCCGTGAACCGTCCAGCCCTCCTGACACTCTAGGTTTAGACATAGTGTATACACATTTAAGTAATGCACTGACACAGTATGAATTAATTTTACCTTTTACTCAAAGAGGAAACGTGCAAAATTATGTCAGTCAGCTAAACCCCGAATAAACTATCAGAGTTCAACAAGACTGACATCAAAGACAACAAAAACAGAATATTATAGCATCAAATAACAGCACTAGACACAATCTTCTAAAATATGCAAGTAAATCCTTTTCTCCTATATTATCAAGCAGTACTCAACTTAAAGAGGAACTCTAGGCTGACTCATACCATGTGTATCCTAATGAGAGATATGGCCATCAGAAAACCAGAACGTATCCCCTATAAGCGTAACTGCGCAATAATGTCCCTCCCTTAGCAATGCCTTGCTATATTCTTCACCGGCAGTTGGAGCTCATATAAAATAATTTCCAACGTGGCTTAGTATGACAAGGGAGTTAAGATGATAGCTTGTAATCCTAAAGAATCTGATATCTGCTATAATGTCTGTGTTCAGTGTAATGAGAAAGTGTGATACTTGCAGTCTGGACCGACAACAGGCAACCTCTCACCAAATCCTGATGTCCGTCTGTGAGGGCCCTGGGGAACAGGCAATGCAGTCTTCCAGGCTCTGTTCCGGAAGCTGGCTGCGCTCTGCTGCTTCAGGGTATCCAGCCTACCTCCACTCTCTCAGCGATACTGCAAGGACGTCCACAGTGTAGTGATAAGCATCCACTCTGCTGAGTCTTCGAGTGGGTCAGGCACCTGCAGTAGGCCGTAATCTGTCGTTTCACACACCACTCAGCAGACTGATGTGCACGTGATGGGTCCCAGGAGCAAGAGAGTTCAAACCTGTTAGGCAGATAGTTTTATATCTCCTCCCAAGATGCTTCACTCCCCCTTTGCTTCCTGGGAAGGTAGTTCCTTTAGTAATCCAGGCACATGATCACCACCCTGCTAAAAACTACAGCTCCCACAATGCCACTCTTCCAGTCTCTGCAAGATGATGATCCCATCTGAGACCAGCACTAGAGGGGCACAGAAACGACCCCACAAACAAAGATAAGTCTGCATCCTCAAACATGGTAGTCTGGTCCCGGCTACATAAGGCCATTAGACATGGTCAGATCAGACCAGATCAGCCATCAGATGGTAAAAAGTGGGAAACCCAGAGGTTCCACTTTTTAAAAATCCTACATATTGTATTTTTGTTTTTTATACATAGATGCTAAGGTGGAGATTTACTAAAATTGGTGCACACAGAATCGAGTGTAGCTGTGCATAGTAAACAAACCCCTTCCAGGTTTTATTGTCAAAGCTTAATTGAACAAGCTGAATTTAGAAGATGATTTGTTACTATGCTGCACCAGATTCTGTGTGCACCAATTTTAGTAAATCTCCCTGTTAGCATCTATGTATATTTAAAAAAAAACAGAAAAAAAAAAACCACTGTACGAACTTGACAAACATTTGCACTGTATCAGTGAAAATTGTCATATTTTGTGTATGACAATTATTTCCTATTATCTTCAGCGCCATCTTATGGCCAAATTGTGGTATTTTTTAACCCATAACTCAGGAAAAATGCTTCTCCCACTAGATAGTGTTGACGATCATAGGAAATTATCATATTATACAAAATGTGGCAATTTTCTTTGTTGCTGTGTGAATGTTTGTCAAATTTATACACTGCAGTTTTTATACATAGAGCACAAAATTATTGTCAGGAGGAAAAAAGCACATGTTTACTTCTGCATGCAACTCGTCACCATCTTATAAACCTTCTGTATTATTTTTCCTCCCTCGTTCAGTGACCTGTAGGATGCTTCTCTTATCTGAGGAAAAACATTCCACAGGGAATTTACATTTTGGAGAGATTCTAATTAACATTCAGACTAAGAATATGAACTTTTGTACAATACAGAGACAACATAAAATTCTCTTGCTCTGATTAATAGTTACTTTCCATTGATCCACTTGTGCTGTACTTCTTTGTTAAATTTTATATGATTTTTTTATTTTTCCTATTTTGGCTCGCAACTCATTGCTTATTTTCACATGTTCGCCAGACTACTAAACTTACAGCAGATCTTCAGTCTAAATTATCAATCATTTCCTCTACCTTCTGCCCCTTCCTCACATTTGTAATCTAGAGAGTAAAGAGTTTTTGTGCCTCCATCTTTCTCACCTAGGAGAGAATGACATTCACCCCCCCCCCCCCCCCCCGATTTTGCATGTATGCATATGTGCCACATGGCTTATCTGTGAATAAGCAGGTTTTCCAAGCATTTGCAACGATGGGGCTGGTATGAAAGTCCCAAAGCTAGGTGTGTTTGCAGACGTGCAAAAAATCCCTAGCGTGTGCTCAGATGTTCCACAGGACTATGCTGGGACATGAGCACCAGGCAGAGCTCTATGGGGATGCAATGGCTCTACGGACACAACTGCTTGTCCTTGTGAAGGTATCAGATCCCTGCCCTCCTCACTAACTCATAGCAAAGGACCGGCCAATCCCATACCACACTGTCACGTAACAATGCCACTCTCAGCTGCACCCTGCACAAAGATTTTTCAGCTCGCCGGACCAGGGCCAGATTAACGTAGGGGCTATTGGAGCTGCAGCTCCAGGCCCCTACCTTTTATATAGGCCCCGGGTTGGCCATATTCACTGTTACCGCTCTTCTGTCACTTGTAAACACAGAAGTCTGGCTTCTATGCTTGCTTCCCCAGGCAGCTCCCTCAGAACCTCCCCACACAGCACGAAGGCCGGACAAGGAGGGACAGTTGCCGATGCATGGATGTGTTTATGGGCTTCAGAGACAACATCCCATGTTGAATTAGGCATGCATGGCTGCACCCTTCCTCCTCTGGGTGCATGCCAAGGCACGGCCCTTAAGGCCCTTCAAAATCCTCAGCGCCAAGCCCATGATGCTCTTAATCCGGCCCTGCGCCGGACCACAATCTAGGTGCCAGCAGCCTAAGAACGATTGTCACTGGGCTAATTAGGCAATTAACGCTTTAAATGCCACCACCCCCATTTTGGTTCGAGCAAGAGGAAGCTCGTAATTTTAGAAATACCAATTATGATTTTAGAATAATGGTCTGTAACTCACACCGTCACCACAGACAGGTATGTTCATAGGATTTATCCTATACTGTAGCACTCTTCATGAGACAGGTTCTTTGTTAGCTTGCATTAGGAGCTTAGGGACAAGGTTAACACTTTTCAAAATAAGGCTTTAATAATTAAAAGTTTAAAGTTGGTGCAAATAAAATATTTACAGAAAAAAGGTGTTTCAATGAAATAGAGACATAATTCAGCAATAGCAAAATAAGGCGGAATTGAGGAGGAAGAATACTTGCAGTCAATGTCCTGGTTATTTTCAGAGTTCAGTCGATGAGCCAGGTGTTATCGGTTCTCAAACCTGACGGATGTTCCTGCTTTGATGGTACCAAGAGAACTCTCTCAACTGGTTAGGGATCTCTCCTTTTCTCTGGGATCAAAGGGGTGTTGACAGATGCCCCTGACCAATACAATGGAGTAGCCATGGGCTGTCCTGAGTTTATGACAATATCAGGTCCCTCCTCTATAGACATTTTTTTATCACTACTCATATATTCTAATATGTACTGGTTACATTCTTGAAACTGATGAGTTATGGTTCAGCATTGAATCTAACATCCAGGAACACCAAACACAGGATAGCTCAGACAAACCTGTCACCCGGGGAATATCCAACAGCCATCTTCCCTTGAACCTTGAATATGTGCCAGCATGATCATGTATGACCCTAATTCGTTCAGTATGACATTTCTCATCCAAATATATACTTATTGTTAATGTGTCATATTCCTGTCAGAGTTTATGAATGATGTGTGTATTTGTTAAGTCTTGAATTGGGCAGATCTCTAGTATTGCCTTTTACGATCCCCATTAGTTCTAGTTATCCTTAATGGATTTGGTCAAAGTTTTACGATAGGCCTGGACATCCTGCCAGGACTCAATTAGCGGTTTACAGCTCTGCGGGGGCCTAAGTGCTGGTTTTTGATGTCTCTGAGTTGCGATAATTACTCTTTTGAAGTGTAAAACCTATTCATTTCAAGAATTAAAGGAGGAGGGAGGGGGATAATATCACTGTGGCAATGTGTAATTGTTCTGCAAGACTGTCGAGGCTGACCTATAATGACTGAACAACATGGCTGCTTGCTACACCTTTTCGTGTGACCAGTATGGGATATCATTACAGTCCTAATTTTACACACACGTTTAGGGGCCACTCACCCGCCCCTGCACATCTGTCAAAATAGGGTGAGGCATTGTGTCCATTCAGCTGCTTTGACTCCAAAGAGTAGCATAGGCTGACTCATGACATAGATCTACATCACAGGACAAAGTGATTGATGGCAGATGTTCATTGTGGAACTTTTTTTTGTTTGCAAAAACTGGCTTTTTGCTTTTATTTCCACCTTACTTTTTGTGAATGAGTAGGGGTATTATGTACCCCTTACTCATTCAGATGGGGTGGTATTTGGGTGTTCCCTTATTGTTAAAAAGTGGCTTCCATATTCTGATAAGAACCCCCCCCCCCTACCCACAGACCCCCATAACCACTAAGCTAGGATTGTGGGGAAGAGGCCCTTGTCCTCATCAACATAGGGAAAAGGTGCTTTTCTGGGGGGGGGTTCCTCCGGATAAGATACCACCCGCCCATGTTAAGGGAATGTGGCCTAGTATGGTTCTGGAGGGGGGGGGGTGGGACATGCTCATCCCTACCCCCTTTCCTGGCCTGCCAGGTTGGATGCTTGGATAAAGGTCAGGTATAGAAATTGCGACTGTTTTTTTTTTTGTGGGGATACCCCATTACCATCTATACCAGGCCCTCATCTAGGATAAGGGTCTGGAATACATGATTGGAATCCCTGTCTGCCCTATTTACAAACAGAATGAAGCCGTGGAGTGCTTTCATTTTACAGAAAATGTAAACACACTTTTTTCTTTTTAAATGTCAGTTTTGCTGTAGTAGATTGTATACATTGTACAGATGTGCCACTTCAAAGGCAGGGCCAGGGCCTCCTCCAGGCATGTGATTTCATAGAGCTTTGCATTTTTAATTTTTAACTTTAGGCATTACTAAAATTGCTGCTCCCAGCCAAATGGACTGTATTTTTTTTGTTGCCTTGGTACATGTCCCCTATGGATATACTACTTTCTCAGCTATTCAACTCCGGTAAGGTTAGTCTGTGTCCTCTGCATTACCGTTCTATACCTGTCCCTTATCTCCAGGGGGTTCTAGAGGATTTTGTTCCTGAAAACATTCCTGTTTTCTATCGCTGATCTGCTACACAATACAATCTCTGTGTTTTTTGGACAACTACCATCAATTTGTACTATCTTCATTTTGTTTGGGTATTTTGCTGACTTTGTGATATGTTTCTCCAGTACATGCTTTATTTGGCTAGCAGCTTCCCACGCAGGGAGGTCAATTAACACTGTCAGCAATATCTAGTGCATGGGGGCTTCTATGTTTGTCATCTGCTTGGAATAAAACAAACTAAAGAGGAGAATGGGTGAGATAAGCGTTTACCCCTCCAGGGTTCAGCTGGCTATTCACCAGTAGAATTTTGTTCAAAAATATGTGCAAAACTTTTGTTTGCTTTTCTAGTAGTTACTGGTGTCAAATCGATGATCGCTTTTGACCGTAAAGATGAGAAAACCCGGGGGTGAAAGATGAAAACATTTTCTTGAATGAACAAAATTCTACCTGTGAATGTGGAATTTTTTTTTTATTGTAATGTGCACCCCGAAACCAAACTTAAATTTCAAAACACTGGCATGGCAATCCAATGGAACTTTTGAGGCCCATAAATTATTCAAACCTATACTGTCAAATGCTCAGATGAACAATTTTTCTGGATGTTTGTTTGAACATTTAAATGAAATTCTAATAGTGTATAGCCATCTTAAAGTGATCCAACAGTTTCCTCCAGGGCAGTGGTCTCCAAACTCTGGCCCGGGAGCTGGATGTGACCCTTTTCTTGCCTTTTTCCGGTTCTTAGGGCACTTTTCCTCACATTGATGTAAGACACTATTCCTCCCACTGACACAAACAATGGGGCACTATTCCTGTTACTAACACCAACAATGGGGCACTATTCTTCCCACTGGCAAATGCCAAAGCTGTACTGTTTACTCCCACTGATGCCTGGACAATTTCTACTTCCAATACCCGCAGTCCGGCCCCCGTAAATTTTGAAGAACAGTAAACTGGCTCTTTGTTTGGAAAATTTGGAGACTCCTGCTCTAGGGGTCTGCTGTAGCAGACCCATGCCATGTTCTTCTGACATCTTTAGGGGGTTCTAGCTGTCTCTTTAGCATTGTACAGCAATCCTGTAATGATGCGCATATGCTGAATCATCAAGGATAGGTGCAAAAACCATGAAAAGACAGATGGACACTTGTGATGATGTGGCATGGTGCATGCACTGTAGAGTGCCTTGTGGCCTTCTGGAATTTGTAACATATGTATCACAAGAGACTGAGGGCACTATAAATCATTCTTGCCTAGGTAAGAAACCAGGAAGAATGGGGAGGGGTCCCTCAAAAAAATAAATACTTAAAGTTGAACTATAGGGAGCGCTATAAACCCTTCTTAGATTTTATTTTTTGCCAATAGCCAAACAGGAAAGTGTGAGGAAATCCCTGCAAATTAAAGGAATTCCTTGGGGCCTACCAGCTCACTAGAACTCATGTCCCCATTGGAAGATTTCCCCTCTTTTACTTTTCTGGTGACAATCCAAATTATTATTATACAGGATTTATATAGCGCAGTCTGCGCAGCGCTTTACAGCATGAGGGAAGACAGTACAGTTACAATACAATACAATTCAATACAGGAGGAATCAGAGGGCTCTGCTCATTAGAGCTTACAATCTAATGTGGGAAATTCTTTACTTTCACTTTTATTGATAATGGTAAACAGGACAAATAGAGAGGGTGAATCTCCTTAATCACTTCAGCTCTTCAGATTTACCCTCCTTCAAGACCAGGCCATTTTTTGCAATACAGCACTGTGTTACTTTAACTGACAATTGCGCAGTCGTGCGAGACTGTACCCAAATAAAATTGATGTCCTTTTTTTTTCCCAAAAAAAATAGAGCCTACTTTTGGTCCTATTTAATCACCTCTGTGGTTTTTATTTTTTGCGCTATAAACAAAAAAATACCAACAATTTTGAAAAATATTTTTTACTTTCTGCTATAAAACATATTCAATAAAAAATGGAAAAAATCAAATGTATTCATCAATTTAGCCCAATATGTATTCTGCTACATATTTTTGGTAAAACAGATCACAATAAGCGTATATTGAAAAAATTTTAGCATCTATAAACTATGGGATATATTTATAGAATTTAATTAATTTATTTATTTTTTACTAGTAATAGCGGCGATTAGCGACTTATAGCGGGACTGCGATATTGTGGCCCCATGATTCTAACCCCTTCCCTGCCAGTGTCATTAGTACAGTGGCAGTGCATATTTTTAGCAATGATTACTGTATTTATGTCACTGGTCCCCAATAAAGTGTCAAAAGTGTCACTTAGGGGGAGATTTACTAAAACTGGAGAGTGCAGAATCTGGTGCAGCTCTGCATGGGAGCCAATCAGCTTCCTGGTTTTATTGCCAAAGCTTAAATGAAGAAGCTGAAGATAGAAGCTGATTGGCTCTCATGTACAGCTGCACCAGATCCTGACACTTTATTGGGGACCAGTGACATGAATACAGTGATCATTGCTAAAAATATGCACTGCCACTGTACTAATGACACTGGCAGGGAAGGGGTTAGAATCATGGTGCTTTCTAACTGTGTGGGGGTGCTTGTACTGTGCGAAGACAGAGATCCATGTTCCTGCCTAGCTGAAACACAGAATTACTACTTTCCCTTCTCACAGAACGGCCATCTGCCTTGTTTTCATATGCAGACCGCCGTTCTGCTGTTCTCCAAAATGATCAATCAGCAGGAGCGGATGGCCAGCGGTGCGCGTATGTGCCCCAGACCCAGAATAGCAGAATCACGTACATGTATGTGTACTGTATACGGTCGTAAAGCGGTTAAAGCGGAACTTTACCTGTAACAACTTGATAAAAAAGAATGTTCTTTAGCAAGGAACATACATTCCACATTAATAATTATGCTACCAACATTAGTGTATGCTGTAAATTGACCTACGGATAAAAGGCTGTGCTGTGGATGGGATCCAGTCGCCTTAAGGTCAGTAGATTCTGACCTTATTGAAGCATACCTATACGGATAGTTTGATCCGGGAACCCCCTACGCAACCAGGCATGTAACCAAAAACACAGAAATAGAGAGAGGGAAGGTACCCTCTCTGGAAGGTTGCTAAAGAAGAGCTCACAGGGATTGGTTTGTGCAAAAACAAAATATAACCTTTATTAAATTTGGGTGCAGTACATACAAAAAATATGGAAATCAATAGGATAGATACAAAAAATAAAAAACTACCTAGTTACAGATTGAGACTCGGTAGCTGATGGCCGACCCCTCGGGTCGGTGTCGGTTGTGCATGAAATGCAAATGCATCAACCTTGCCTGGCACCTGTGGCACCTACTGGGGTTCTGTTTTAGGAGCTTACTATGGGGAGCGGGTGACGTATGATAAAATCATTTAAGTCACCAATTCGCTCAACCCTGCGTGTAGAGGTGTCTACTGCTCTGTATTCAAATTAAGTAAAAATGGTGTGTACCTTGGAAAAGCTCAATGGTGAGTATGGTAATGACCGGCAGAGGGCAAATGGACCTGCTTAAGGTAAGCAAGGACTGTCCATGTTCGGGTGATATAGAATGCACATAATTGCAACCAATCTAAGATTGAGGAAGAATATGGTATATCACAAATCTAAATATACACATAAAAAGGGTGGCCACCCAACATGTAAACAGTTGCTGATTCCCTGTGGAGATCTCAGGGACAGTTCGGCACTTCCATAATCATAGGGACAGAGAGTCCAATCGTGTGATGGGGGTGGTGTATGTATCACCCGGTAGGTATGGGACACGGACAAAATCTTGCTGGATCTACAGTTGGCGGGGGCAATGAAGTATTAATGGGACTTCAGTCTCAGCCTGTGGTGCACGGAGGGAGCAGGCCAATCCGGAACTGGGGAGGTATTACCACAGCAAAGATAGGGATACAGGATATACCTGTCCTGAAGTGTGTGTAGTGATACTGATCAGGGATGGGGCCCACCTAGTCAGAGGAAAAAGGGTTTAATAGCGGTGATCCATCCATAATCCTGGGTCAGTCCATCAAGGATAAGTAACATACAGTGTCTGTGTGTGGGGATCGTATCGCTCACCTTACCTCTCTGATTGACTCAAATGTGGGATGAAGAAGTCCAGTACCTCTGATCAGTCATCTACTCACAGTGGATGGTGTGTCTCCTCTTGTCCCTTGCAGTGGGATGCTCACCTTGGCCGGTGCTCAGACCTCCGGAAGTGCAGCCGGGAAGCTCTCTCACTCCGATGCTCTGTATCAGGCAGTAAGATGCCGCCACTCCTGCGGTGCTGCTTGCTTCTGGCGTCCCACGTGGGTGTGCCGTGCTGGCCGTGCTGGTCCTCTAGAAGGTAGGTAAGCTTCCTACTGTGCCTGTCAGGTGCTGGCATCGACCAGTTGACTAGTTTCGCGTGCCCTGCGCACGCTTCTTCAGAACTTAAGATGGTGTAGTCTCTTTGGGCAGAATAAATAGAAGTCCTGATTTTTTTGGCAATTGATTTCAGCTGTCCCATAATGCAGACTATCGCCATCTTGTGGTCAGACAATGATATCACATTTGTAAGTGCTCAGTGGCAGAGAATATTTAAAAACAAAACGAACATATAAAAACATATGTACAGATCTTGATAAGAGTATTCTGACTTTATGGCTTGTCAATTTACAAAGATGGTAACATAGCTATTTATGTACTACGTATGCCGTCATTGATAAGCTGATAAAGTGCAGTCCCCCAGAGGAGATCAAATGCTTGACTTTAGCATGGAGGATCGGTGGATCGAGTCTCTGTTTTTGTAAAAAATATATATATTATTAAGGAAATTTATTATTTTGCAAAATTCCCTATATTCTTTGTGGGAGGTACTTATACATACATGGAAAACAGCCTGAGGAAAATATACCATAGAGGAAGGAATTGTTAGAGGAAATATAGGGGCTAACCGAAGTATCTGACTTTGTTGCTTGTCAATTTACAAAGATGGTAACATAGCTATTTATGTACTACGTATGCCGTCATTGATAAGCTAATAAAGTGCTGTCCCCCAGAGGAGATCAAATGCTTGACATTAGCATGGAGGATCGGTGGATCGAGTCTCTGTTTTTGTAAAAAATATATATATTATTAAGGAAATTTATTATTTTGTGAAATTCCCTATATTCTTTGTGGGAGGTACTTATATATAGCCCCCATATATCCTCACACAACACCATAGAGGAAGGAACTGTTAGAGGATACCCAGGGGCTAACTGAAGTATCTGGATATTTGCCCATTGGGCCAGGTTGGGGATGGAAGTAGTTTTGTAGCAGGCTGGGCCAGTGTTCCTCCTCTTAAAGTTTGATGAGGTCCTAGTGGCTTAACCATCTGATTACTCCATGAAATGGGTGCACTAAGGATCTAGGAATACCTTAAGACTGAGCTCATTGTTCAGTCCAGACGGTGTTAGGGTGCCTAGCCTAAAGATCCAGGCTTTCTCTTCACGTAGGAGTATTCTATCGAAGTCACCCCTACGTGCCGAGATGTTAAGGGTCCAGAACCCTTTCACCTTGAGCCCTCTTGTATCACCTCCATGTGTTTCAAGAAAATGCTGGGCAATGGGGGTTTCCTCCTCGAGCCTAATGCTCTTTAGATGTTCACCTATTCTAATCCTAAGGGTTCTTTTGGTCTTCCCAACGTATATTTTCTTCCAGGGGCATATGATTTGATACAGTACTCGTGAGGTACTGCAATTTATAAAGGAGGTGATGTTGTACTCCTTAGAGCCAAATGCATCCGTGAAAACATCCGTTTTCTCGACAAAGCGGCAGATATGGCAGTGTCCACACGGGAACATGCCCTTCATTTTGGGGAGATCAGTGAGCCAGCTTCTCTGAGTATTGTCTTTGGTAAACTCAGAGTGCATAAGATGGTCCCCTAGGTTTTTTGCCCTTCTTGCAACTAATGATGGTCTAGGGCCTACTATATCTTTCAACCTATCGGTTTTTTGTAGGACATGCCAGTGTCTCTCCAGCACTGTCCGGACCTCTTGCCATTGGCTACCGAATCTCGTGATCAGTCGAGGCTGTGTTGCCAGGTTCTGATCAGTCATGTTGGTGTCCTTGGGTTTTAGGAGTTGTTCCCTAGTTTTTAGACCCGCCTTTCTTTTGGCCCTCCGAAGAGTCCTGTGGGAATACCCACGTTCCCTGAACCTGTTGTATAATTCACGGGATTCCGCTAAGTAGTCACCATGTTCAGAGCAATTCCTCTTGAGTCTAATGAATTGTCCCACCGGTATACCTCTTTTCAGAGGCTCGGGGTGAGAACTATCAGCCATTAGTAGGGTATTTGCTGCAGTAGTTTTCCTGAATGTAGATGTCAGCAATCTGCCCTCATGCAGGCGGATGTTGAGATCAAGGAATGAGATCTGCTTTTTATCTACTGTATATGTCAGGCGGATGTTGCGATTATTGGTGTTTAGCTCATCCATAAACTCTTCAAGGTGCAATTCCGTGCCTTTCCAGACCATCAGGACGTCATCTATATACCTCAGCCACGTTAAGGCATGGCTGTGGTACATAGATGAGGCCCTGACTATCTCTTCCTCCCACATGCCTAAATGGAGGCAAGCGTAGGAGGGTGCCCATGGTGCTCCCATGGCTGTGCCCCTGACCTGCTGGTAGAAGTGGCCTAGGAATTGGAAATGGTTATTTCCAAGCGCGAATTCCAGAATTTCCAAGAGGAACTCATTTTGTGCTCCATTGAGGGGAAAGTTTTTTTCCAGAAAGTGGTATACCGCAAGAATCCCCCACTCGTTGGGGATCGACGTATAAAGTGATTCAACGTCGATCCCTACTAGTAATACCTCTTCTTCAAAATATAGGTCCTTGATTTTATTCAAGACATCACCAGTGTCTTTTACATAGGATGGCAAATCCCATACCAGCTCCTTAATAAGGGAATCTAAATATTTCCCTATCCTCTCGAGTGGGCCTCCAATAGCTGACACTATGGGCCTCCCTGGTGGTCGTAGTGGGTTTTTGTGGATCTTGGGAATGGCGTAGAAGGTGGGAATGCTGTAATCTACAATCTTCAGGAAAGTTTTTTCTTTACTCGTAATCAAATTTGCCTCCTTGGCGAAATCAAGTTTTTCATTAAGTCTCTTTACTATACTTGGGAAAGGATCTTGTGGTGTTTTCTTGTAGGTTTGTGTGTCAGAGAGTAATCTCCTTATCTCACTCTCATACATCTCCTCGGATAGTAGTACAACATTCCCACCTTTATCGCTCTTCTTGATTACTAGATTGGTGGCATGTTTCAGTTCGTAGAGGGCCCTCCTTTCTTCCTTAGAGATATTATCTGGGGGTGTCCAATCCCATCTGACCTTTTTGAGGTCCTCCTCTACCAAGGAGAGAAAAATTCCCAGCCACTTATTGCTACTGAACTTGGGCATGGATGTGGAGCGAATGGTGATGTTTGCTTTGCGTAGGCCTGGTAGGTTTTCTTGGGGTGGTTCCTCCACTGGTTCAGATTCTTCTAATAGGGAGTTCAGTATCTCAAGGGCTTCTAGATCCGCTGTGTCAGTGATATGGTTACTTTCACTCTTGCTTCCCTCAACAGAGTAAAGCAATTTGTAGTATACTTTCCTTAGGTATAGGCAGACATCTTTATAAACCTCGAAGTGGTCCATTTTCTCACTTGGTGAGAAAGATAGGCCTCTTCTTAAAAGTTTAATATGTCTGGTCTCTAATGGAAATTGGGAAAGGTTAATCACCTTTTGATCACCTTCACTCACAGTAGTCTCCCTGATGTTCTGGGCTGGGGGGGGTGGGATTATTATGCTAGATAAATTATTCTCTGTGTTGTCACTATTTATCGTCGGCTTTTGGCCCGATCCTTTTGTTGTCTCGTGACAATCCTTTCTCTTTCTCCTCCCCCTCCTCTTCCTTTTCCTCCTCCCCTCCCTCTTTGTGCTTTCTTCAGAATACCTTTTGGGGGGGCTGGAGGAGGGTTCTCCTGTGGCTGTTCCTCCTCTAAAAAATATACCGAGCGATCCTCCTCTTCACTTCCTGAGATGGTGGATTCGTTCCAGGATCGGCTCCTTGAGCCTCTACCCCTTCTCTTCGATCTACCTCTCCTATTTTGGGCTGTCAGGTCAAATATTTCCCCTGTCGCCCAGTCACCGAGGTCCCTTTGGAACTTAGAATGTTTAGTCGCCCGCAGTGTTTTTTGTGCTCTTTCGATTTCTTTTTTAAGGAGGTCGTTTTGGTGTTCAAAGTCTTCAAGGTTCTTAAGTGGCTCTAATTTTACCGTAGTTTGATTTATTTGTTTCTGGAGCTCAGAGAGCTGGATTCTTTCTTCTTCTACAATCAGTCTCATAACATTTAAGCCGTGCTGGATACAGGTTTCCTTCCACTTCACAAGGAATCTATCTGTTTGAAGATGAGAGGCAGGGATGACTCGTTCCCTTAGTCCTCTTGGGATGATTCCCTGCTCAATATAGGACTCTAGGGACAGAATGTCCCACCTCCGGTTGAGGGATTTAATTAATAATTTTTTGTGTTCGCGAAACTGTAGTTTTAAATTTTCCTCGGCTGTTTCCTCTGCAGTAGAGTCCTTCCCGAAGCTTTTCCAAGGTACACACCATTTTTACTTAATTTGAATACAGAGCAGTAGACACCTCTACACACAGGGTTGAGCGAATTGGTGACTCAAATGACTTTATCATACGTCACCCGCTCCCCATAGTAAGCTCCTAAAACAGAACCCCAGTAGGTGCCACAGGTGCCAGGCAAGGTTGATGCATTTGCATTTCATGCACAACCGACACCGACCCGAGGGGTCGGCTATCAGCTACCGAGTCTCAATCTGTAACTAGGTAGTTTTTTATTTTTTGTATCTATCCTATTGATTTCCATATTTTTTGTATGTACTGCATCCAAATTTAATAAAGGTTATATTTTGTTTTTGCACAAACCAATCCCTGTGAGCTCTTCTTTAGCAACCTTCCAGAGAGGGTACCTTCCCTCTCTCTATCTTTGTGTTTATGCTGTAAATTGCCTCCAGCATTACTTCTGTTTCTTCTTGCTGGAAGCTGCCATTTTGCTGAAGCCCAGAGCCCCTGAACAGCAGTAAATCATAAAGCGGAACTAAACCCATCCATTTAATGGTTTCAAAAAAACAGTTACATTCCTGGAATGCTGGGATTGCTAACTGTCACATTTGCTTGTGTCCTCAACCAAACTGTCAAACCATCAAATTACTTATGTCATAACTGATCACACGTGCACCACCATGGCAGTTGCGGATCAAACAGAAGCAGCTTCCTTGGCTGTAAAGGATTTGCTGGCCAATCAAGCACAGTAATACCGTGATTTTTAAACCAGGTATTTATCAAGTCCAAAATCAGTTCAACCCTCTACCAGGAAATTCTAGAGCACTTTATGCTTCCCTCTGCTGACTTGCTTTATGGAGATGCTGATTTCATTTTCCATCAGGATTTGGCACCGCCCACACTGCCAAAACTACCAATACCTGGTTTATTGATCATGGTATCACTGTGCTTGATTGGCCAGCAAACTCCCCTGACCTAAACCCCATAGAGAATCTGTAGGGTATTGTCAAGAGGAAGATGAGACACCAGACCCAACAATGCAGATGAGCTGAAGGCCGCCATCAAAGCAACCTGGGCTTCCATAACACCTCAGCAGTGCCACAGGCTGATCACCTCCATGCCACGCCACATTGATGCAGTAATTCATGCAAAAGGAGCCCCGACCAAGTATTGAGTGCATACTCTACTGTACATGGACATACTTTTCAGTAAGCCAACATTTCTGTATTAAAAATCCTTTTTGTTAATGGTCTTATGTAATATTTTAGTTTTCTGAGATATGAATGATGATGAATTTTGAGTTTTCACTAGCTATAAGCCATAATCATCAAAATTAAAAAAAAAATGCTTGAAATATATCCCTCTGTGTGTAACTTATCAATTTAAAATATATGAGTTTCATTTTTTTAATTGAATTACTGAAATAAATTCACTTGATATTCAAATTTACTGAGATGCACCTGTGTGTATTTTCTATGTATATTTATGTTCAGCTTTGAGGTTTGTATATCTTTCGGTGGGCCAATTAATTTCTGGCTGTTTTGCTGATAACACACTGCTTACTCTGCTTTATGTTTCCAGAAAACTGAAGCTTCCAGCAGGTTATGTTTCAGGGGGCCACTGTATCATATAACCTGTAGATCCAAAACCACATCGAGCAGGACTGTCCGAAGAGGAAAGAGTCTGTATTTACTGATATGATCCTTTAACATCTAAGGCTCCATGTACACGGGACGTTAGAAAAAACATCCTGCAAAGCTATTTCTGACGCCGGGAAAAAGCAGCTGTTAAACGTGCTTTCAGTAGCTTTTTCCATTGGCGTTATTGCACGTTTGGCCACGTTGCTTTTAGCAGCGTTTTTCTGCCTCCATTCAAAATCAATGGTTCCCTATGGGAGCCTATTGATTTGAATGGAAGTCGCACCGCAAGTCGGATCCGACTTGCGGCGCGACTTGCACTGTGAGAATCTTGAGGGGGAACTCCACGCCAAAAATGGGAAAAAAACTGCGTGGGGGTCCCCCCCAGGTTCCAAACCAGGCCCTTCGGGTCCGGTATGGAATTTGAGGGTAGCCCCATGCCGAAAAAACGGCATGGGGTCCCCCCCAAAATCCATACCAAACCCTTATCCGAGCATGCAGCCCGGCAGGCCAGGAAAGGAGAAGGGACGAGCGAGCGGCCCCACCCCCCCTGGACCACACCAGGCCACATGCCCTCAACATGGGGGGGTGTTGGTGCTTTGGGGCAGGGGGAGCTCTGCACCCCCCACCTCAAAGCACCTTGCCCCCATGTTGATGAGGACAAGGGCCTCATCCCCACAACCCTGGCCGGTGGTTGTGGGGGTCTGCGGGCAGGGGGCTCATCGGAATCTGGAAGCCCCCTTTAACAAGGGGGCCCCCAAGATCCCGGACCCCCTCCCTATGTGAATGGGTATGGGGTACACTGTACCCCTACTCATTCACCACATAAAAGGCAGTGTATGGAAATAACGACAGGAGACGTTTTGGAAAGTTTATTAAAAATCTTCATCCGGCTCTTCTTGTCTTCTCCTCTCCGGTCTTCTGCTCTTTTGCTGTCTGCTCTTCTTGTCTTCTCCTCTCCGGGGTCTTCTGCTCTTTTGCTGTCCGCTCTTCTGCTGTCCTCTCGTCTTTTCTTCTCCTCTCCGGTCTTCTGCTCTTTTTCTGTCGGCTCTTCTTCTTCCTCCGGTCCTCCTCCGACTACGTCTCCGGTGATTATGCCGGTCTCCGGTCTCTGCAGCTTATTATATAGCCATTAGGGGCGTGGCCCCCAATGACATCATCGGGAGGCCCCGCCCCCTCATGTCACAGATGACGTCAATCAGCTTCTGACTTCAGCTTGTTCAATTAAGCTTTGACAAACAAAAAAAAAGCTGATTGGTTTCTATGCAGAGCTGCACCAGATTTTGCACTCTCGAATTTTAGTAAACCAACTCCTATACTTATTCTGATGTAACAACATTCACTTGTTTGTATACATCATATGTTCTTCAATAAAATGTATATTGTGAAAAAAAAAAAAAAAAAAACAACTCCCATAATTGCATATATTATCCTTGTGCATATTCCAGCTAAACAGAAACAGAGTGCATGGAATAGCGTAGATAAAGCTCCCTCTGGTAAACAATAAGTGAAAATTGCACTTACAGCATGGAAACTTGATCACGGACATATTGAGTGCAGTAATTAGGCATCTCACTCCACTTAGTGTCAGGTCAAATTGTGTTCTATCTGCATCCTGGTTGCCACCCCATCCCTTTAAACCAGGACACATATAAATTACACAGGTTCTGAGGCTAATGTAATATGTAATAATGCACATAACGCACTAAGTGAGTTTAATTACCACCTTAATCAGACACAGAACCTGTGTAATTAATATGTGTCCTGGTTTAAAGGAATGGGGTGGCAACCCTACCTGGTCCTCTTCTTGCCTGCATCCAGGGCTGCTGTTAGAAATCACGGGGCCCCGTACAGACTACCTGGCAGGGCCCCCCCAAGAAAATATTAAAATATATATTTAGCTAAAATTACAACAAAATCTCTATTATCAGACACAAATATAACATAACTCGCATAATCCCTGCTAAATCTAAAAAAAAAAACTATGTTAAATAAAAAAGAAGATGAGATGAGAAAAATATACAGGCTGGGCAGTTGGAGCTCGATGATCAGAGAGACAGAGAGAGAGAAACAAAGTTACAATTTACAAATAAACTCCTGAGCAGAGATAAGTGCTGGGAGGGGGGCCCACACAAGGGAAGGGGGATTAGTGAGGGACAACTGTCTCTTTCTCAACAGATAAAAGCTGATAGCAGGGAGAGGGACAGATCAGATTCAGGTGCTGGAGGAAGATTTCTGTATTTTTTGTCCATCACTAATCCCCCTCTCTGTGTGGGCCCCCCTGTGTGCTCGGGCCCCTACAAGAGGGCTGGTGGTCCCCCCCTATCAGCGGCCCTGCCTGCACCGTTTATAGATATGCACTCGATGAACATTTCTTTCTGCTTATTTGCAGCTTTTTTTACCGCCTTACAATATCTGTGGAGCTAATCAGGAGGTACAAATTGCTGAACATTCAGTGAGTGCAACACAAGTGGGGTTTTTACATACATTTTTTCAGAATGTTTTTTTTTTTTTTTTTGCAAAAGTGGTCTTCTTTAACCGGTTGCCGACCGCCGCACGACTATATACTGCGGCGGTCAGCCCCGGCCAGGCAGAGTGACGTATCGGTACGTCACTCGCCTGTCACTGACTTGCGAGCCTATCGCGGGCGGGCGCGCGCCCGCCGAGGCGCGCGCCCGCCGCGGCTCGTTCACAGGCAAGTCAGTGCGTGTGACCGGCGGACTCGATGTCCGCCAGTCACACTGCGATCGCTCCTGTGAAGGGAGAAAGACAGAGCGGCTTGTGTAAACAAGCCGCCTGTCAGTTCTCCCTGTGTAAAAGTAAAGATCTGACCGTTCTACTATGTAGAACGGTTGATCTTTGCTTTTACACCAATAGGAATGTCCCTACACAGTAGAAAGCACGCCCCTAGGACACACTTAACCCCTCCCTGTCCAATAAAGTTAACCCCTTCCCTGCCAGTGTCATTTTTGCAGTAACAGTGCATATGTATAGCACTGATTACTGCAGTAATGTCACTGGTAACCCCAAAAGTGTAAAAAATGTCAGTCAAGGGTCCGATCTGTCCGCCGCAATGTCGCAGTACCGAAAAAAAAATCGCAGATCGCCGCCATTACGCGTTAAAAAAAAAACACCAAAAATGACAAAAATCTTTCTCTTTGTTAGTAAACGCGATAACTTTTGCGCAAACCAATCAAAATACGCTTTTTGCGATTTTTTTTACCAAACATAGGTAGCATAAAACAAATTGGCCGAAAAATGTTAAAAAATTTTGATTTTTACTCTTTTTTTGGGGGAATTTCATATAAAAAAATGTGAAAAATATTGTTATTTTTGCAAAATTTACGCTCTTTTTTTGTTTATAGCGCGTGATCAAAAAATCGCACAGGTGATCAAATACCACCAAAAGAAAGCTCTGTTTGTGGGAAAAAAAGGACGTCAAATTCGTTTAGGTACAGCGTCGCACGACCGCGCAATTGTCCGTTAAAGTCACGCAGTAAAAAATCGCAAAAAAAACCCTGGTCCTTTAGCAGCCAAATCCTCCGGGGCTTAAGTGGTTAAAACAAAAAGAAGCCTTGAAATTTCCTTAAATTCGTTTTGGAGCCGAGTTTGATGTGAGTTAGGAATCCCATGGACTTATTATCAGGTCCATGTAATTCCAGCAGCTATTTTTTCTGTACACATAGAGACTCTCTGACAGGTCATTCACATTCATAGTTGCATAGTTAGTGAGGTTGAAAAAAGACATTAGTCCATCCAGTTCAACCTGTGTGTGTGTTTGCTTTTAACCGTACATTGTATACCCCTCTATGTTGTGGTCTTTAAGGTACCCATCTAATAGTTTTTTGAAACTATCGATGCTCCCTGCTGATACGACTGTTTGCGGAAGAGAATTCCACATCCTTACTGCTCTGACAGTAAAGAACCCCCTACGTACTTTAACCACTTTACCACCGGAGGATTTTGCTGTCTTACGTCCAGGCCACTTTTTGCGATTCGGCACTGTGCGACTATAACTGACAATTGCGTGGTCATGCAACGCTGTACCCAAACAAAATTTATGTCCTTTTTTCCCCACAAACAGAGATTTCTTTTGGTGGTATTTGATCACCTGTGCGATATTTACTTTTTGCGCTATAAACAAAAAAGAGAGCGAAAATTTTGAAAAAATAACAATATTTTTCACATTTTTTTATATGAAATTCCCCCCCCAAAAATTTAAAAATCTAAATTTTTTATCATTTTTGGCCAATTTGTTTTCTGCTACATATTTTTGGTAAAAAAAATCGCAATAAGCGTATTTTGATTGGTTTGCGCAAAAGTTATTGCGTTTACTAACTAAGGGAAAGATTTCTGTCATTTTTGTTGTTTTTTTTTTTTTTAACGAGTAATGGCGGCAATCTGCGATTTTTTTTGCGGGACTGCGACATTGCGGCGGACAGATCGGACCCTTGACTGACATTTTTGACACTTTTGGGGGTACCAGTGACATTACTACAGTAATCAGTGCTATACATATGCACTGTTACTGTAAAAATGACACTGGCAGGGAAGGGGTTAATTTTATTGGAGAGGGAGGGGTTAATGTATGCCTGGTGCTTAGTAACGTGTGTGGGGGGAGGTGACTGAGTGACACAGGGACAGATCGCAGGTTCAGCTATGCTGAACCCTGCAATCTGACCCTGCCTGTCACTTAGGAGATCCGCCCGCTTTGTTTACACAAGCGGGCGGATCTCCACACTCGATTCCCCGACGATCGGGGATCGGGGATCACCGCCGCTCCTCCCCTAGCCCGACTCCTGCTGTGACTGAAAACAGTGGGAGCGCGCCGCCTACAAGGGGAGGAGTCCAGCGACGTAGGTCTACGTCACTGGACGATAACGAGCCACATTGCCGCAGTAGCAGCAATGTGAGCGGGGGTAAAGCGGTTAAGGTTAAACCGTTTTTCCTTTAGTTTTAGTGAGTGGCCACTTGTCTTTAGTGATGTCGCGAACATAAAATTCGCCGTTCGCGAACGGCGAACGCGAACATCGGCGAATGTTCGCGAACCGGCGAACATTGCGAACTGCCATAGACTTTAATAGGCAGGCGAATTTTAAAACCCACAGGGACTCTTTCTGGCCACAATAGTAATGGAAAAGTTGTTTCAAGGGGACAAACACCTGGACTGTGGCATGCCAGAGGGGGATCCATGGCAAAACTCCCATGGAAAATTACGTAGTTGACGCAGAGTCGGGTTTTATTCCATAAAGGGCATAAATCACCTAACATTCCTAAATTGTTTGGAATAACGTGCTTTAAAACAACTAGTGTGTGTATACGATCAGGTATGATGTTGTATCGATCAGGTAGTGTAAGGGTTACGCCCGCTTCACAGTGACAGACCAAACTCCCCGTTTAACGCACCGCAAACAACCGCAAACAGACCAGAACCGACCAAAATGGGACAGGAACTGGGCTTTAAGGGTTAGGGTTAGGTTTAGTGTTAGGGGCTAGGGTTAGGGTTACGGTGAGATACTTAGGGTTAGAGTTAGTAACCCTACCCCTACGCCTCTAACCCTAACCGTCTAACCCTAAGCACTAAAAATAACCCTAACCCTAGCCCTAACCCTAACCCTAGCCCTAACCCTAATTCTAATTTTTTTTCTGGTTCTGGACATGCTACAGAGCTGAAACTTCACAGGTACACTTTTTAGACCCCCCCCCCCCCCTCAGACACTAAATCACACAAAAAAAAGTTATTAAAAATTGTCCTTTTTGATAGAGAGCCAATGATTGGAAAAATTAAAAAAAATAAATAAATACATTTCTTTGGATTTAGCATCTGGGGGGTCTAAAAAGTGTACCTGTGAAGTTTCAACTCTGTAGCATGTCCGGAACCAGAAAAAATTACGAATTAGGGTTAGGGCTAGGGCTAGGGTTAGGGTAAGGGTTAGGGTTAGGGCTAGGGCTAGGGCTAGGGCTAGGGTTAGGGTTAGGGTTAGGGTTATTTTTATGGCTAGGCTTAGAGGGTTAGGGTTAAGGTTAGAGGGTTAGGGTTATGGTTAGAGGGTTAGGGTTAGGTTTAGTGTTAGGGGCTAGGGTTAGGGTTACGGTGAGATACTTAGGGTTAGAGTTAGTAGCCCTACCCCTACCCCTCTAACTCTAACCCTCTAACCCTAAGCACTAAAAATAACCCTAACCTTAGCCCTGACCCTAACCCTAGCCCTAACCCTAACCCTAGCCCTAATTCTATTTTTTTTTCTTGTTCTGGACATGCTACAGAGCTGAAACTTCACAGGTACGCTTCTTAGACCCCCCAGACAATAAATACAAAGAATTTTTTTTTTTTTAAGTTTTTTTTTTTAAATTTTTCCAATAATTGGCTCTCTATCAAAAATGACAATTTTTAAGAACTTTTTTGTGTGATTTAGTGTCTAGGGGGTCTAAAAAGTGTACCTGTGAGGTTTCAGCTCTGTAGAATGTCCAGAACCAGAAAAAAAAGATAATTTTTCAGTAGAGCAGGGATGGTGGGAACTCCTTTTACACCTATATGATCTTTTTTTTCTGGTTCTGGACATGCTACAGAGCTGAAACTTCACAGGTACGCTTTTTAGACCCCCCCAGACACTAATCCAAAAAAAGTCATGCCTGCCACCGTATATATCAGTGATGGGTGGGCAGTGGCACTGCAGTGGGCACAGTACACTCTGTGGACCTGACAGTCACTGGCACCCAGGCAACTGCAATTATAAAAAAATATATATATTTTTACTTTGCAAGCTGCTGTGCCACCGTATATATATCAGTGGTGGGTGGGCACGCAGTGGCACTACAGTGGGCACAGTACACTCTGTGGACCTGACAGTCACTGGCAGCCCAGGCAACTGCAGTAATAAAAAATATTTTTTTTTTTTCAATTTGCAACAAGATGCTGTGCCACCGTATATATATCAGTGGTGGGCAGTGCACTGCAGTGGGTACAGTACACTCTGTGGACCTGACACAGCACTCACTGCAATTATGACAGAGGAAAAAAAATATATTTTTTAAAATGCAAGGTACTGTGCCTGTGCCACCCGAAATGAGTGTGGTGTGCACACAGTACAGTCTGTGGTAGGTCTGTGGCATCTCACACACAGCGGGCAGGCAACTGCAGTGTACAATAGATATATATATATATATATATATATATATATATATATATATATATATAAAAAGAAAAAACTCAATTACCAGCCCTTAAAAGGGCTTTTGGGGACACTAGATATATATATATATATATATATATATATATATATAAATAAATAAATAAAAATCCTCAATTACCAGCCCTTAAAAGGGCTTTTGGGGACACTAGATATATATATAAAAATTACACAAATACCAGCCCTTAGAAGGGCTTTTTGGGGTGCTGTCAGGATGCTGTGCTTACAGCAGTAGTGGACCAAGAACACTGACTAGCAAGACCAGGAACACTGACTAACAACTGTCCCTAGCTATTAACAGCAGCAGCAGCAGCTCTCCCTGCTCTCACTAACACACACTGCTTCAGAATGATCTAGGATGGATGTTGCCCTTGCTTATTTATAGGAGGTGGGAGGGTGTGGGAGGGGGTATGCTGATTGGCTGGAAATGTGCCTGCTGACTGTGAAGTTCAGGGTCAAAGTTTGCCTCAATGATGTATTATAGGGGGCGGACCGAACATCGCATATGTTCGCCCGCATCGGCGAACGCGAACATGCTAAGTTCGCCGGGAACTGTCCGCCGGCGAACAGTTCGGTACACCTCTACTTGTCTTATTGTATTCCCTTTCTCTAAAAAGTTTGTTCCTTATGCTAGGGTCCTCACCAGTACAGTATTTGTATATTGATATCATATCCCCCCTCAATCGTCTCTTCTCCAGAGAGAATAAGTTCAGTGCTTGTAGTCTTTCCTCATAGCCGATGCCCTCCATTCCCCTAATTATTTTTGTTGCCCTTCTCTGGAATTTCTCCAGTTCCAGCTCATCCTTCCTGAGGACCGGTGCCCAGAACTGGACAGCATACTCCAGATGTGGCCGGACCAGAGTCTTGTAGAGAGGGAGAATAATCTCTTTATTTCTGGAGTGAATTCCCTTTTTATGCATCCCAGTATTCTGTTGGCTTTGCTTGCAGCGGCTTGGCATTGCATGCCACTGCCAAGCCTGTTGTCTACCAGTACCCCCAGGTCCTTTTCCATCTTAGATTCACCCAGAGGTTCCCCCCCTAGTGAGTAGCTTGCTTTCTGGTTTCTGACGCCCAAGTGCATTACTTTACATTTTTCAACATTAAACCTTATCTGCCATGTAGTTGCCCACCCCATTATTTTTTTCCGGTCCGCTTGTAAGGTTTTCACATCCTGCATAGAAGATATTGGCAGGCTTAGTTTAGTATCATCCGCAAATACTGAGATTTTACTAGATATCCCCTTCTCTAGATCATTTATGAATAAATTAAACATTCATTCATGGTAAACAGTCTTTTTTCCTTTACAAGGCAAAAATGTCTCTTGGCGTTTTTGTTTTTTTCCAGCCTGTGAAAGCACCTTTATGTTGGCCTTTGTGTCCATGCACACGTAGGCATTAAGGCTCAATTCACATCTATGCATGTTGCTTTTGATCCTTTCTGTAGTGCTTTTTGGTGTGCTTCTGGGTTTTTTTTTACCTCACTTTTACAGCAGAGGCACAAAAATACATTTTTGTGAACATGTTTAATAGCAACTCATGTTAAAAAAAACTGTCCTGCGTTTCTGCAAAAAGCATGAAAAAAACACATTCGTGTGACTGGAGCCTTACAGGCATATTCGAAGAGGAGTGTTTACAGACTGAGAAAAAAAAAAACCCATCACCAACACATTCGGGAGAAGAGCTTTTGAGCAGAACACTTGACACACGTAAACACATCTAAACACATCTAAGCATGTCTAAATGCACCTAAGACTGCACCACTAAGATGTGTTTAGGGTGTGAAAATTCATTGCAATGGCTAGAACAAATTAATATTCTGGCCAATGGAATTAATTCACACTCAAATGCTTGATGTGCCTAAACACATGTGCAATACATGGCTCTAGGTGCATTTTTTAAGCAGCTTTTTCCTGTAAGAAGTAAAAGGCATTCGGGGAGAAAATCAAATGTCAAGTGTGTATGATGCATAAATCAGACCTATCAATATTACCTAAATAGGTGGGGGGGGGGGGGGGGCGGGGCGACCCAAGCTCCAAGATGGACGTGTGAGATAGGAGCTCCGCTCGGCCGCTGGAGAGAATCCACCAACATCCAAGCACACCTTCCTCAGCCTGCCACAAAGCCAGGGATTAAAAGGCAAAGTAGGAATCCACCACAGCCACACAAGATGTCGAGCTTCTTCACGGTGGCCTGGTGCGGACTCCAACAAAATGGTGCTGGCTCGCGAGCACAACGGCCAGAAGACGAGGCTGCAGAGCACAGCCATGGAAGGTCTCCTAAATCACCTTCCAAAGCCCATCCACAAAGCGGGTCCTCATCTGGAGCGTCTAGCCCATCTACGAGAAGGCCGGCAAAGTCTGAGCCATGGATAGACTCCCCAGCTAGGCTGCACGCTCACCCAGCCATGGAGGCAAGCAGGCCACAAGACACCAATAATACCCAGCATACCAGCATGAGTGACCCTATAGCTGACTTTCCTACATCAGACAGACCAATCTCAGACACTATGCTAAAAGAAATGCTACTATCCCTAAATTCCTCCTTACAAGCAGATATGATAAAGGAGATCAACAAGTGTCAAAGGGAGGTCCAAGCCATTGGAAACAGGGTACACCATGTTGAATAAAATATGGGCGAATATACATCCTCATACAATACGCTGGTAGATGCCCACACTGCCCAGGGGGAAGAAATAGCATGGCTAAGACAAAGTCGCAGATGGAGGACAGGTCTAAAGGGCCATACACACTATAAGATTTTCTGAAGACTTTTTCCTTCAGATTTACCTTTTCTATGTAGTGCCTGCCAGATTGCATACAAATTGAAAGTGTTTAGGTTTGACCTCATATTGTCTGGTTTTGGTAAATCTAAAGGAAAAAGTCTTCAGAAAATCTTATAGTGTGTATGGCCCATAAGAGGGGTTCCAGAATCTGTCCCATCCACCCAGCTCCTGCAATACGCCCAAGCCTTGTTCTCCACCTTAGTGCCTATGCTAAAAGCACAGAACCTTATAGTGGACAGAATCCATAGGGCCCCTAAACCCTCTTTCCTCCCTGAAGAAACCCCCAGAGATGTGCTACTAAGAGTTCACTATTATCATGTGAAGGAACAAATCCTGCAGGCTTTATGCAGACCTGACAACATCCCACCACAGTATGCCACTATACACCTACTTCCAGACCTATCCAGGCACACACTACAGCAGTGCTGAGACTTGGCAACAATCACCAAGGCCCTAAGAAACCACAAAGTCCCACACAAATGGAGATATCCTGCAACGCTTTCCATTATTCATAATAGGACCACTATATCAATTGCAACAATGGAGGAAGGAATTGCAGCCCTCACCAGTGGGGTATACTCCCTGACCAGGCTTCGCCCTCAGCTCCTACCTCACAACCACATCAAATACAAAATTTATAGAGTGGTGTCCCACAAACACTCCAGCAAGAAACACGCCAGTGGAAGCTCCTAAACGAAACATAAAGCCATCCACAAACCTCTCCGGCCACAGGAGTTTATAGTTGACTTTCCTGTTTTCCCCCTGACCACCTATTGCAGCTACACCTGCACACTGATCTGTTGCAAGATCCATTTCTTAAGAATCTACCCTTAAGATTTTTCTTTTTTTTGTTCCTTTTGTTCTATGTTTCATACACACAGCAAAACTCAACACAAGGTATATTCCACTACTGAAGAAGCTGAGCCTTATCTAAGCCTACCAAAGAGTACTGAACAACCCAAGGACAGACCTCGTGGGCTCAGTGAGTACTTTAAACACACCATCACACATCAATACATATTCCCCCCTCTAATAACTATCACATGCAAATCAGTTAATGCCTAAACCACTCTGAAAAAGGATTTTCAATGTGGAAAGAATCCTGCAAGCAAAGGGCGGACATACTGTGTGTACAGGAAACCCACTTGCAGATGACCAAAGTCCCCAGATGCTCATACAGAGACTACCCCCATGTATTTCTGGCATGTACACCCAACCACAAGAAGGGAGGGGGTGCTACTGGCCCTAAGAAATTCTCTATCCTCCCAACATAAGGAGACATTCATAGATGAAGGAGGCAGATGATACCTCACTGTAATGGGGGACATCAACTCTACACCATACACAAACATTTTTTCCAAAAAATGAGGGGTTTTTAGGTGCCATTAAAAACAGACCAATGAACAAATCAAAAAGTTATTCAAATTTTTATTGTACATATAATTAAAAACTTTGTTTAAAAAGCAATTATCAATTGCATAAGACAATATCACAAACATTCCTCGACATGTTTCGCTATACATACATAGCTTCCTCAGGGGATTTAGTCTGGATAATGCTCACATAAGATATTGAAAAATATAATGCATAATTAATCATCACATAAATTTACTAAATATTTGTGTGTAGAGAACAACTACAATATATATAAAGATTAGACAAACATATGTGCTTACAATTGCTGGGTCCATAAAGGGAAAATAGCATCCCCTTTAGTCAGTATACATCCCAGAGACTTCAAAAATTATTCTTCAATGAAACCAGATGAAGTACACCATACACGCTCATAACATTATACGCCCCGAACTCCCACAAGCTCCGATTTTTAAGGAGAGTGACTAAAATAGCCAACTCTATGAAGTATGGAAACCTCCTTTTGTGCAGAGACTTCAACCTGATTTCAGATCAATAGACGCCACTACTACAAACAAACCAAAGGGTACAGTGTCCCCTCACACCCTACTTTATACAGAAGAGCTGTTCGATGCATGGAGATGCCTCCAGGCCAACGAGAGGGACTACACTTTTCCTCATATAGACACTGCTCATACTCATGTATCGATATGTTCTTAACAGGCAAATGGCTCCTACAGCAAGTGACCACAACACATGTACATAACATTACGTGGTCGGATCATGCAGTGATCTCTTTGTCTATTAAGGAAAAGTGTCTCCACTTCCTCCCCATTTGGCACTGTAATGTTAGACTACTACAAGAACCCCAAACATTTCCAGTAATCTCTCAGCATCTCTGGGATTTTTTCCTAAATAATGATACATTTGTAGAAGACAAATAAACCCTATGGAATGCCCATAAGGCATTCATGAGGGGCATACTCATACAATTAGGGCCTAGAGAGAAAAAAAAAAAGATACACCTCGAAACGTAATGCTCTGATCTCCGAAATCCACACCTTAGAAACCAAAACAAAACCTCACCACAAACATAGCAAACACACTTTGCAAACTCAGAGAAAATCTAAGAGAACATCTCTCACAAAAGTATAATAAACACCTTAGATGCTTGGAACTAGGATCCTATGCAATTGCTAATAGAGCAGGCAAATATCTGGCTAACAGAATCAAAGCAGCACACATTAAAAACCAGAATAGCACACTTTATACATCCTACGCTGCACCACAAAATCATTAACCCACAAGAAATAGCAAACCAGTTTGCCGAATACTATGGCACATGGTATAACTTATACAAGGACATCTCAACCCCACAACCAACTGCACAGAAAATAAAGCGGTTCCTACGGGAACTAAAACTTCCGTCATTGACACACTACCGAGCGGTAAATCACTGGGTCCAGGCGGCTTCTCAAATGAATACTTCCAAACATTCAAAAACATCTTATCACCATTCATGCAATTGATCTTCACAAAAGCTGCAGAAACATCATCCTTCCCCCAAGAGATGCTGAGAGCTTACATAGTAACCTTACCCAAATCAGGAAAGGATCCAACTATCCCAGCAAACTTTAGACCAATATCCCTTCTAAACTCAGATATCAAAGGATACGCAAAATTACTGGCCAAGCCACTAACAGATATCATCTCCTCTATTATCCAGCGCAACCAGATGGGATTTTTGAAAGGGAGACAAACCACAGATGCTACCAGAAAAATAAATATTATTCACTATGTTGAAAAAACCCGAACGTCTTTTCTGCTGCTAGCTATAGACGCAGGGAAGGCATTTGATAGGGTACACTTGAAATATATGGAAATGGTACTGTCTAAGTTTGGTTTCAAGGGACCTATACTAACTGCGGTTCTAGCTCTATACTCATGCCCACCGGCACAGGTATACACCTCAGGCCTCCTATATGTACCCTGTTGCATATCCAACGGGACTCAACAGGGTTACTCCCTCTCTCTGACAATTTTCAACCTAATGATAAAGCCTTTAGCACAAGCAATTAGAACACATTCCTCAATCACAGGTTTCCATATTGGCCCTCATATGCACGTCATAAACTTATCTGCAGATGATGTCATCCTCCTTTTGACAAACCCTCTCACCTCTCTTGCACAAGCCCATAAGATACTGACGGTCTTTGGCGACATCTCATATTACAAAGTCAACTTCATCAAATCTTTAATCATAGACGTGGGAGCGTCGGAGCCTGTCAGAAAAACCTTACAAAAAAGCCTTCCTTACACATGGAGCAAAAAGGGCATCTCATACTTGGGAATCACTCTGACAAAAACAACCTCCTCTCTGGCTGATGCCAATGTCAAACAATTAACAGCCAAATTGGAAACCCAACCAAAAGAAATCTCAAGAAAAGAACTATCCTGATTAGGCAAAATAGCGGCTTTTAAAATGTCGATTTTACATCAAATCCTATATATATTCCATACCTTAATAAGACCTATACCTCCTCACTACCTCCAAACCCTGTCGAGTCGCATATGGAAATTCATAGGGGGTGATAAACAACCTAGATGCTCCCGAAGCAACCTCATCCCACATAAATGAGTAGAGGCAAGAATCCCTATGCTATCAGTAAAAAAGGTTCCTAATACAGGGCATTTTACACATACAAGATCTTCTATGAGAACTCCAACCTAAAATTGCAGAACAAAAATGAGAATAACCTGCCAAACAACATGCTTTTTTCATGCGTACGCATCTCACACTTCCTAAAACCATAC
The DNA here is from genome assembly GCF_965119305.1 of Pelophylax lessonae. Classification (NCBI taxonomy): domain Eukaryota; kingdom Metazoa; phylum Chordata; class Amphibia; order Anura; family Ranidae; genus Pelophylax; species Pelophylax lessonae. The sequence continues at coordinate 81,613,677 of NC_138768.1, forward strand.
CCCATCTCAGAAATAAAAGTACCAGCTAAAGCATGGCAATTCTATTCACTCCCTAAGCATACAACCAAAGAAATATCATTATTTTATAGCCTCATCCACAAAATAAAAAACACATTCTGAAAAACAGCAGCAATTATAAAATGGGAAATAGATCTATGTACCAAATTCTCAGATGAACAATGGCAATATGCCTTTAAGTAAATCCACAAAGCATCCCATTGTGTCAAACAGTGGGAAATGATGCTCAAAATAAGCAATAGATGCCACTACACTCCACTTAGACTAGCCCCATACTTTCCAACATCATAGCTTTTATGCTGGAGGAAATGTGGCCAAACTGGCCATCTCTTACACACCTGGAATTGGCAGAATTTAACAAGATTATGGAACCAGACATTCCAGATGATATCATCAATTACAGGAATATTAACACCCCCCCCCCCCCCAACCCAGCACTAGCAATCCTCTACCTAGGAATAGAAAAAAAATCTCCCCAAACTTCAGCTCAGTCATTACCTACATTCTTCTAGCAGCCCGAACCCTAATACCCCAAACCCTAATACTCCCTGGACTGGAAAAACTGGAAAAACACTCTCACTATCATCCCCTCTGACGTGGTAAAATGAGTCTATCGCAATCCTAGCAATTAACTCTTTAACATGTAAGAACTTTGATAGGAACTAGATGATATGGATAGAAAAATACAATGGCTTATGATACCATAACAGAAAAATCGATATTGTGCTGATTTACATGTCCAATAATTACAACAAATTACAACTGTTTTACCAGTAACATTCTATATAACAATGCGTAATGTGTGTGTATCTTCCTGTTTGATTGTTAAAACATATAAAATTCAATAAAAACTATTGATAAAAAAATATATATATTACCTAAATAAACAGACTTACTAAAGGCTGATAGACTGATGTCACTATCTGGTCCAGCTATTTCTTGCATCTTCCAGTGTAGCAGTGAGTTTTGGAGCAGCCCTAATTGCATAGTCTTACAGATTCCTTGCATCTTCACGTCTAATAGTGCATTTTGGAGTAGCCATTATTGTATGGCCTTTGACTGCATACAGAAAAAATACTTCTAAGTTTCCTTCCAGATTCTCGTGCTTCGTACAGTGTCTAAATTATGTCGTGGCTACAGAGGGATTTTGCAGTACAGCCCTAGGCGAAGGCAGTAGGAAGACTGCTGAATTCACATATTTCATGATCAATGTAACAAGAATCCTGAGCTTTTTCACAAATAGGTATGGGAATTTTTGTCAAGCTTCAATCAACAGAATGCAGTTGGTAGCTCCAAGTTCTTAAATCTACAGCTAATTCACCAAGTTAGAGTTTTAACCCTGACCCACTAGATTTTTATTGGTCTCTGAGCACTTTCAATGTTTTTCTTTTTCACTCTTAACACTATGCTAACTCCATCAGTAACATATTGTACATAAAGAGAACAAAGGTCCTAACAGAGAAGATATAGTACAAGAAAAAAAAAACAGTCTTCCTTTGCCTGAGCAGGCAGTCAGTGCCTCCAAGTCACCTAGAACCATTGCAAAAAGGTAAAATGGTTGATTTACTAAAAGAGAATCGACTGTAGACTTTGCAAAGGATGAAGAATTTTGCAAAGGAATTTGCCCCAGAGCTTAGAGAACATGGTGATATTTTGGTTTACAAAGAATACCCAATCGCATGTGAGAAAATAAACATTATTTTAGCTTGCACATGATTGGATGGTGAAGGCCATTAGAGCTTCACGTCATTAACTAAGCTCTGGGTAAAATTTACTTGAAAAGTTAACAGTCTATTTATGATACTTTTAAGTTGGAAATCTGCACTGTTCTCTTCTATTACCCCCTGGTGTTCTGCTGTGAATAGAGTTTTGCCCTTATATAAGCTACCTATCTTAGTCGAAAATGTTCTAGGAAATTTGACAAAATTTGGTCTGTTTGGATAGATTAATGGGGTACAGACGCGGACTGGCAGTTGCAGCCTTTATGCAGTGTTGCTTTTGGGAACCTATTGTTCCTTATGTTAAGGACTTGTGCTTGGTAAATGATGTGTTTGTTCCCTTTTTCCCCTCTCTCCCCCCTCCACTCCCCCCCCCTTTTTTTTTCTTTTCTTCCTGCCCTTTTCCTAAACTTCCTGGTGGCCTTCTCCTCTCTTTTCCCCCCATTCTACCCTCTTTTCCTTATATCACCCCCTCCCTTTTTTCCTATCCAATTTTTTGGTAGACATGCATGGAGTCCTACTTCCATTGTAACCTCAAGGCTCATGTTTAATGGAATATGTCAATTCTGTACCTTTCTTTGTTGGATACATAGCTATGTACCATGATTATGTATCTGATACCTTTTAATAAAAAGATTTTCTGTTTAAAAAAAAAAGAAAAAAGTCTATTTCTCCTTAGAGAATTAACACTATAGTGTATGGGAAGACATTGACTCATACATAGACCCTACCCTGACTGCTAACAGTTACATATTTCAGTGGTAAGAAAAATAACAGTCCAGAGTTCACAGCTTGGGAGAATGAAGTAGCTTAACCACTTAAGCCCCGGAAGATTTTACCCCCATTCCGACCAGGGGGTATTTTGCGATTCGGCACTGCGTGAATTTAACGCACAATTGCGCGGTCGTGCGACGCTGTACCTAAACGAATTTGACGTCCTTTTTTTCCCACAAACAGAGCTTTCTTTTGGTGGTATTTGATCACCTGTGCGATTTTTTGATCACGCGCTATAAACAAAAAAAGAGCGTCAATTTTGCAAAAATAGCAATATTTTTCACATTTTTTTATATGAAATTCCCCCAAAAAAAAATGTAAAAATCTAAATTTTTAAAAATTTTCGGCCAATTTGTTTTATGCTACCTATGTTTGGTAAAAAAAATCGCAAAAAGCGTATTTTGATTGGTTTGCGCAAAAGTTATCGCGTTTACTAACAAAGGGAAAGTTTTTTGTCATTTTTGTTGTTTTTTATTTAACGCGTAATGGCGGCGATCTGCGTTTTATTTTGCGGTACTGCGACATTGCGGCGGACAGATCGGACCCTTGACTGACATTTTTGACACTTTTGGGGTTACCAGTGACATTTCTACAGTAATCAGTGCTATACATATGCACTGTTACTGTAAAAATACACTGGTAGTGAAGGGGTTAACTTTATTTGGAAGGGAGGGGCTGTGTGTGTCCCTAGGGGCGTGGTTTCTACTGTGATTGGCTGTGGCTCTAGCTGTAAGGACACTGATCAACGGATCTACATACCAGATCCGTTTTATCAGTGTCTTTGCAGCGAGGAGAATGACAGGCAGTTTGTTTACACAAGCTGCCTGACATTCTCCCTCTCCCCCGCCGATCGCCGAGTGACCGGCGGACATCGGGTCCGCTGGTCACACGCGCGGGGGGGTCCGTGACCACGCGGGAGCGGGAGCGCGCCCCCGGGGGCGCGCGCTCGCTCCCTAGACCCTCACAAGCAAGCAACGTAGCCCTACGTTAGTTTGCCTGTGAGGGGCTGACCGCCGACGTAGATAGTCGTGCGGCGGTCGGCAAGTGGTTAAGAACCAAAAAAGAGGGATCCTGGTACACAGTCAGTCCAAAGGTGCGGCCTCCGGTAAAGTAGTTTAGTATACAGTCCAAAGGGCCCCAGACGCAAGCAGCTACCCTCCCCCTTCCTCACAGCTCATAAATCCATCTCCTCAGGGGGAAAAAGGAAATCTCCTCAGGGCTCCAGACTATGTAGCAGCATCCCAACCACCATCTACGCATACCTCCCCAAAGATTCGCTAGGCCCTGCTCAGTTTTCAGGCTGGTAATTTGAATTCTCCCTCCCCTATGCTCTAGAAATGCCTTCTAGAGGCAGGGGGAAGCAATCAAATTCTCAGCCTATGAAGCTCTGAAAAGACCATACCAAACAACCACTGCTCCTCTAGCTACAGCAGGAGACAAAAATGTAAATTAACCTAGAAGCCTACCTAGGAGGATGCCACAGATGCTTAAAAAAAGAATGTGGGCCCTTCATAGAAGCAGGTTAGTTGCTTCCACTTTCGAGTGAATTGAATGCTGCAGCACAGAAAGCATAAATATTTAGTATATGATCCAACCAATGCAGATTTATATGATTTCCTGCATTCATTTGTAATAAATAGAATGTAAAAACTGCATTTAATGTACTGCTACATGAGAATCAATACATTTCTTGGAATGTTTTCCCTCTTATCTTGTAGGCCAGGCTAAATATTACTGATGCATTGCACAGCGTCAAAGGTCCCAACCCGTCACCTCATTTTAAAAGACATCATTCATTCTGAGAGGAGATTCGGTAAATGTGGCTGATGCTGGGAGATGCATGCTGGGAGCACAGGATTACAGGAACATAAACATCTAAAACTGCCGTTTGCCTCATTACACCTTGGAGATCCCGAAATCTAGCAATATTTTCTGCTTTAGATATTTAATATTTAAAGGCTTCTTTTAGAAGAGAATACGGTATTGATGCTCGCTGGTGATATTGGGAAACCTATACATTTTTCCCGGCACAAACTTCTGAAGGGGTAATACCAGGAAGACTAGAGGATTATTTAGTTGACCCACTCTGATCATTAATATACTTCACTATATCAGCCTATGGGCCATTATTAGCGGGCTTTTGTCGGCTTTAGAACTGCTTTGCTTCTTATACAAGTCTATGGGAAGACAAAAACACCTTAATGCAGGTCAACCGTGGGTCTATTGATTCTGTAATTAATTCTGAATCATCTCAGAAACCTTTTTAGGTTAGTTTTTGTAGATTTGTCATTTTTAATAACATTTTCCCTTTGCAATTTTACACCACAATGCACAAAAAAAAAGAAGAAGGTTTGTGCAAAATGTTGAGATAACATTCAAATAAAATCATCAGCTTTGCACAATAATTAGTATAATGGGTACATTTTTTAAAGATATACAATTGCTAAAATTGTGAATGATGCTCATTTAGGCAAATGTTTGAAGCTAACGCAGCAAAGGCAAATGTCACCTGGAGCATTTGACGTGTTGGTTTGAACCTGGGGATTCAGTCCCCTAAAGCAGTTCTGCAGCAACAGATCAGTCCTTTTAGTGATCTATTGCTGGCTGCACTATAGCAGTGACCTATCAAGCAGTGGCGGCCTGTGCATAGGGGGCGCCAGGGCGCCGCCCCCCCCTAACAAAAAAGGAAAAAAAAATTACAAAAAGAACAATAAAGTTTAAAAAAAAAATCGCGTTTGCCGGCCTATGTGGTGGCTATGGGGGGGGTTTTGACCCAGAAGAGGCGCCGATTGGCTGCCTTCTGGGGGCGTAACCTGGGCGCAGGTCATAGCGCTAGGACACCCCCACTTTCGTGATATCCTGGCTGTGATTGGTCCAGTCTCCAGCCTGGACCAATCATCATCCAGGACATCCGATTGCTGACCCCGCCGACGTCGCAATGGGGGCGGTGCCGGTGCATGCGTCAGTCACGCACCGTCACCGCCCGATCTCCTTCCCGCCGCCCGGACCGATCGGAAGACCAGAAGACTGAATAGGACTAGACGAGCAGAGCCGTGGACGGTTCCCGGAATCCCGCTGCCGTCAGAAGAAGAGGACTCGAGGAGAGGAGCAGCGCCGTGGACGTCTCACAGGCAGCCCAGGAGGAGAGCAGTTAAGTGATTCAAGCCGACCTGTGCCCTCACCTGTACCATGCCTATACCATCACCTGTACCATGCCGCCTATACCATCACCTGTATCATGCCGCCTATACCATCACCTGTATCATGCCGCCTATACCATCACCTGTACCATGCCGCCTATACCATCACCTGTGCCATGCCGCCTAAACCATCACCTGTGCCATGCCACCTATACCATCACCTGTGCCATGCCTATACAATCACCTGTGCCATGCCTATACCATTACCTGTGCCATGCCTGTACCATCACCTGTGCCATGCCTGTACCATCACCTGTGCCATGCCTATACCATCACCTGTGCCATGCCTGTGCCATGCCTATGCCATCACCTGTGCCATGCCTATACCATCACCTGTGCCATGCCTATACCATCACCTGTGCCATGCCTGTGCCATGCCTATACCATCACCTGTGCCATGCCTGTGCCATGCCTGTACCATCACCTGTGCCATGCCTATACCATCACCTGTGCCATGCCTATACCATCACCTGTGCCATGCCTATACCATCACCTGTGCCATGCCTATACCATCACCTGTGCCATGCCTGTGCCGTGCCTGTACCATCACCTGTGCCATGCCTATACCATCACCTGTGCCATGCCTATACCATCACCTGTGCCATGCCTGTACCATCACCTGTGCCATGCCTATACCATCACCTGTGCCATGCCTGTACCATGACCTCAAAGTCACGCAATTTTTTTACCGCGTTTTTTGCCGCGAAGCAATACCTATTACATTTTTTCTTTTTGCTCCCCCCCAAAAATTCTGAGCACCAGCCGCCACTGACTGCAAGGGGAGACCTGCATCAGTACTGACAGAAAGTACTACTTCGATACGTCACTTCCTCTGTAAACACAATGTCGAAGCACTGTGTTTACACTGTCTGATACAGAACACTCCTTGGCACCGTTTGTAGCAGGATCATATCAGCTCACGGACTCAGCTCATTGGGGAACTGCAGCTGTCATTGACAGTTGATGGTTCCAGTGCTAAAGCCTACCTAAGTTGCATACCGCTGTGCTTCAGACCTAATGTAATGTTTGCTGCCAGTCTATCTGGTATAATTTTTCAGAAGTATAAGTGAGTGCGGGTAGGTCATTTTTCCTTCTTGACCTGACCACCCAGTTATCTGGCTGCATTGGATGGCACTGTGGTACTACATCTGTATCTGGAAAGGATAAATACACTTTAGAATTTTTACTGGTTATCTTTTTGTGACGATGAATCACATAGCTAGTCATAGTAGCATTAATGAGAATCAATGGGAAAGTACAGTCAAATTCTAGGGGTTGTCCAAAGGGTATCTCGAATGGTAATGGCATCAAGGGTTTCTGGAGGGGGTGGGGGGGTGAGCCTTACTGACAAATGCTTGAAGCCATTTTAGTCCAGTCTATTTACAAGTTCTTACTAGATTTCCTTTTATAGTGGCATTGGGGTTGATTTACTAAAGGCAAATAGAATGTGCACTTTGCAAAGTGAAGTTGCACTCTGCAAAGGCAGTTGCTCCAATGCTTAGTACATGAGCAGAAGCTCTGCGGACTTCCATCATCCAATCATGTGCAGGCAAAAATGCTTTTTTTTCAGTTTCCTTGCGCGTGATTGGGTATTCCTTGCAAAGTGAAGCTTTACCTCATTTATTAAACTCTGAAGCAACTGCACTTTGCAAAGTGCACAGTCTACTTGACTTTAGTAAATCAACCCCAGTGTATTTTTCAATGTTTTGCAGTAGCTTTTAGGCGATAAGGAGTATTGAACTACTGGGAGACTCTTAGATTTTTCTTAAGACATATTGTAATACCAGTAGAGTGAAGTGAGAAACTGCTTCTATCTTTGTACACATACCTTATCTAAGCAATATTTCCCATAGTAATTTTCTAGTTGTACTCCCAGCTTTTAATTATCTTCATCCATTCTAAATACAAAATCCAACACCAAAACATTATTATACAGACCACATTTTTTTGTAATTGTATATATTATACCTGTATTCTTTGGAAGGGATACACATTTTTCAGGTAGGTGGGGTGCTTTAATTGATCACTGAGGTAAGTATTGGTGATTATGATTACCAATATTTAAAGACTGCCTCAATTATTACTCCCTTAGATACATATATATAAGGAGGGGAAGGGAATAGAATGGGTAACTAGAAGGGTACAATGGAATCGGCATATTAGGTAAAGTAATATATAATAAATAATATAATCCATAACATAATATTGGTATTACTCTTAAAAAGCCGATAACCCAGCATTACTAATGAGACAAAACGGGAATGGGGGGAATTAGATACATAGGGACAGGCTATGTGAAGCTAAGGATTAGCAAGGGAGCAGATGTCCATGAGGATGGTGCAAGATTTCCACATCAGATGTTGAATGCTTTGGGTAGCCTTTCCTTGACCACTTACCTTTTTCTGATTGTTGACAGAGCAGAATGTGTAGGTGGCGAATTCAGGCACTCTTTCCGTTAGCTGGTGAAGAGCAATGTGATTGAACAAGGGTATTACCTAAGAAGTGGTGAACACTGAATTTGACTATGCCAATTCTGCCAGTGAAGAAACCTTTTTGCTGCCAGAAAGTGCCATATTCTAGTGCTAACCAATGCATAACCAGAGTCAGGGAATAGTTTTCATGAAAGGGCCTGTGGAAAAAAAAAACAGTACATACTCATCTTTCCTGATGTCCATATTACAAAACAGCAATCCAGTTCAAAGGTTCTCATCCTTTAGAGTCTGCTGGAAAACTGAGACTTCTGTGAGCGTTTGTTATCTTTTGGGTTGCCCTCAGTTCTTATCGGGTCCTCTGTCTGACCTAACATCACTTCTGTACCCTACAGTAAATTGAGGCCAGTAGGAGGAACCAGTGATAAAAAGACTGGCCATACATAATTCAATTTTCCTTTACATTTACCAATACCATATAATATGAGGTCAAACGTAAACACTTTCAGTTTGTATGCAATCAGGCAGGCCCTTGCACTACATAGTTGAATGTAAATCTGAGGCTGGATTCACACTGGTGCGAATTGGATGTGGGTTTCGCCGATTCACATGTCAGGAGACTGTGACAGGCTCTCTATAGAGTCGGTTCACACAGCTCCGGGACAGCTGCAGAGTGGTTTGCAGAAGGGTCCTGTGCGTCTTCTGGTCCGTTTCAGGTCCGAATTCAGCCAAAAATTTGGACCAAATTCAGACCTGAATCGGTGAACAGGGACACATCGGACACCCTGCTGCGACGCTCCGCACACAGTGTGAACCCAGCCTAAAGGAAATTAAATAAAAAAATCAGTATAATGTATGGCCAGCTTAACCACTTACCGCCCGCCCGCCGTCATATGACGGCGGGACGGTGCGGCTATTATCCTGGGCGGACGTCATATGACGTCCGCCCATTCAAGCAGGGCAGGCGCGCGATCGCGGGCGCGCCGCCGTGCACTGCCGGTGTCGGTGTGTCCCCGGGACACAGGCGGTCACCGGCAGGGGGGAAACAGCCAATAGGCATGGCTGTTTCCCACGTGATCGGCTGTGTTCCAATGACACAGCCGATCACAATGGAGGCGGCCGGGAGATGACCGCGCATGCGCGATCGGGAGCGCGCAGCGCGGTCATGTCGGTGGCACTGTGTTCCGTAGGAACACAGCTGTCACCGGCGGTAGTAAACAGTCACTGACAGTGACTGTTTACTATGTGATCGGCTGTGAATCCATTCACAGCCGATCACAAAATGTAAACACAGAGCAGTAACTGACTGTTACTAGCTCTTCTCTCCTCATACAGTTTCCAGTATGAGGGGAGAAGAGCTAGAAATAGTGAGTTACTGCTCTGTACACATGTACAAAGTAAAATCACACTAAAATCACAGTAATAAAGGTCCCCCCACACAGTCCTCAGCCCCCCCCAATGTCACCTGTCACCCAACAGTCACCTCATCAGTGCCCAGAAATTGACACCCATAACGTTCACATGTGAGCGCAGCGATCGCGGGCAAAATCACCGCGATTCTGCCCTCGATCCGGAAATCATTGCAAATTGCGGGACGCCTGTGCGTTGCCCGTGATTTGCAATAGCACCCCAAACGCTGTGCGATGTTGCCGCCATTTCCGCCTGCCGAATCGCAGTAACATCGCGCAAACATCGCATGACGCCCAAAAAAGTACAAGAGTTTCTTTGGGGCGTCATGCGTTGTTTGCGTGATGTTACCGCGATTCGGCAGGCGGAAATCGCAGCAACATCGCACAGCGGGCAACGCACAGGCGTCCCGCCATTTGCAATGATTTCTGGATCGCGGGCAGAATCGCAGTGATTCTGCCCGTGATCGCTACGCTCACATGTGAATGTAGCCTAAAGTTCACCGGTCACCAGAGACTGCCATCAGTACCGCCGTGCACCATCGCCCGTCACCTGTCACCCATCAGTGACCATCGCCCCGTCACCTGTCACCCCATCAATCACCGTCACCTGTCACCCCATCAGTCATCGTAACCTGTCACCCCATCAGTCATCGTAACCTGTCACCCCATCAGTCATCGTCACCTGTCACCCCATCAGTCACCGTCATCTGTCACCCTATCAATCATCGTCACTTGACACCCCATCAGTGATCGTCACTTGTCACCCCATCAATCATCGTCACATGTCACCCGGTCAGTGATTGTCATCTGTCACCTCATCAATCATCGTCACCTGTCACCTCATCAATCATCATCACCTGTCACCCCATCAGTCATCATCACCTGTCACCCCATCCGTCATCGTCACCTGTCACCCCATCAGTCATCGTCACCTGTCACCCCATCAGTCATCGTCACCTGTTTGCCATATACATGCAATCACTTACTGACCGCCTAACGACTATATGCGTCGGCCATTAAAAGCTAAATACTGGGGTTATGGCAGAAGATAGCCCCCATAACCCCGGTATTTTTTGAAACGGCGGGCGGTCGGCTTTCAGATAAGGGTGGTCCCAGTGGCGGATTCGCCGCGGAATTACCCTTACGGTGCAGGGGAAGAGGTGCCCCCCCCCCTCCTGCCGCGTCCCAGACGTTTTCCCAGCTTACCGGACCCGCCGGCAGCGGGGAAAATTATCCGGTCCCGGATCCTCAGAGACAGGAAGTCGAGTGAGGGCAAGATGGCCCTCACTCAACTCTATGGTCTTGGAGGACCGGAGCTACGTCAAAAGACGTTGCCTAGCAACCGGTTTAAAGGGCCGCCTTTTTTTTTTTGCTTTTTTTTTTTTCCTCTTTCAACAATTTTTTTTTTTTTTTTCTTTTTTAGTGTAGTTGTGAGGTGTGAGGTCTTTTTGACCCCAGATCTCACAATAAAGAGGACCTGTCATGCCTATTTCTATTACAAGGGATGTTTACATTCCTTGTAATAGGAATAAAAATTATCAAAACATTTTTTTTTTTTAAACTGTGTAAAAATAAAAAAATAATAAATAAAATAAATAGGAAAAAAAAAAAAAAAAAAAAATTAAAGCGCCCTGTCCCCGTTAGCTCGCGCGCAGAAGCAAACGCATACGCAAGTCCCGCCCACATATGTAAACGGTGTTCAAACCATACATGTGAGGTATCGCCGCGATCGTTAGAGCGAGAGCAATAATTTAAGCCCTAGACCTCTTCTGTAACTCTAAGCTAGTAATCTGCAGAAATTTTTAAAATGTTGCCTATGGGGATTTTTAAGTACCAATGTTTGGCGCCATTCTGTGAGCATGCGCAATTTTGAAGCATGACATGTTGGGTATCTAATTACTCGGCGTAACATTATCGTTCACATTATGGAAAAAAAATTTGCTAAATTTACTGTTTTCTTATTTTTTAGATCAAAAAAGTGATTTTTTTTCAAAAAAATCGCATTTGGAAGACTGCTGCGCAAATATGGTGTGATAAAAAATATTGCAACGATCTCCATTTTATTCTCTAGGGTCTCTGCTAAAAAAAAATATATAATGTTTGGGGGTTCCAAGTAGTTTTCTAGCAAAAAAATGATTTTAGCTTGTAAACACCAAGTGTCAAAAATAGGCCCAGTCTTAAAGTGGATAAATGGACAACTTTGTGTAAAGCGCTACTTGGATGTTAGGCCTATGTATGTGGCCAGGCTGTGAAAAAGTGTTACATATGTGGTATCGCCATACTCAGGAGGAATAGCAGAATGTATTTTGGGGTGCAATTTTTGCTATGTACATGCTATGTGTTAGAAATATTGCATAAATGGACAGCTTTGTGTAAAAAAAAATGTGTTTTCATTTTCTTTCCACATTTTCCAAAAACTTGTGGAAAAAAATGACATATTCAAAAGACTCATTATGCCTCAAAAATTATACGTTGGGGTGTTTGCTTTCCAAAATGGGGTCATTTTATAGGGGTTTCCATTGTCCTGGTGCTCCAGGGCCTTCAAAAGTACGATAGGTTGTCAGGAAATTATATGTGAAATTTGTGCTCCTAGAATGCCGGACGGTGCTGGTTGGATGTTAGGCCTCTGTATGTGGCCAGGCTGTGAAAAAGTCTCACACATGTGGTATCGCCATACTCAGAAGGAGTAGTAGAATGTGTTTTGGGGTGTAGTTGCAAGTATACATGTGCTGTGTGAGAGAAATAACCTGTTAATACGGCAATTTGTAAAAAAAAATAAAATAAAAAAAAAAATCTTCATTTTGCATTGTGGGAAAAAATTACAACTTCAAAAAACTCACCATGCCCCTTATTAAATACCTTGGAATGTCTACTTTCCAAAAAGGGGTCATTTGGGGGGTATTTGTACTTTCCTGACTTTTTAGTGTCTCAAGAAATGAGATAGGCCTTCAGTACATCAGGTGTGATCAAGTGTGATCAATTTTCAATGATTCGCACCATAGCTTGTGGACTCTATAACTTTCACAAAGACCAAATAATATACACTTACTTGGGTTATTTTTACCAAAGATAAGTAGCAGTATAAATTTTGGCCAAAATTTGTGAAGAAAAATTACTAATTTGCAAAATTTTATGACAGAAACAAAGAAAAATGCGTTTTTTCACAATATTTTCAGTCTTTTTTTATTTATAGCACAAAAAATAAAAAACCCAGTAGTGATTAAATACCATCAAAAGAAAGCTCTATTTGTGTGAAAAAAAGGACACAATTTTTGAATGGGTACAGTGTTGCATGACTGAGTAATTCTCAGTCAAAGTGTGAGAGCGCTGAAAGCTGAAAATCGGTCTGGGCAGGAAGGGGGTGAAAGTGCACTGTAGGTAAGTGGTTAAAGTATATCTAAAGGCAAAACTTTTTTAGTTTTGGCTAGAGTGCAGAGGGATTAGAACACCTGTCAGTTTTTATTGCTGTCTGTGCCCCCGTCTATTTGTCCTGTTATACAATTATCATTGAATCATTGAAAGTAAAAGTGAAAGAAAATCCAGAATTTTGGGTCTGTCCGCAAAATAGTAATGGAAGAGATATCTTCCAATGGGAACACTAGTTCTGATGACCTGGGGTCCCCAAGTAATACCCTTAGTTTGCTGGGATTTCCTGTTTTGCCATAGGACAAAAAGTGAAGGTAAATTCCTCCAATGGTGGTACAAAGATGGCAAAAATAAACCTTACAGGGATTATAAACCCACCATACTCTATCTAAAATAGAAAAAAAAGTCTACTTTAAGGTTTTACTCTAGTGGGAAATCTGGATGCATACATTATTTTTTCATAGGCTTTGATTATTTAGAAATAGTAAAAAATGTCCCCAATTCAACTTTTACTTAATTTGCACAGCTCCATATATTTACTTTCAATAATTTTTATTGAAGAGTTTGCAACCAGACAAAGAAGGATCACATTAATCATTACAGCAGCCAGAATCCTGGCACATGCTTTCAAAGACAGTGAAGAGTGAACAGGCATTGGTTTCCAAAATAGGTGGGCTGGAATCTAAGTAACCTTGAACTTTTCCCATCCAAAGTAAAGGTCGGGTGGAATATAACAGGATGTTTCAATGCGTCCATTGAGGAAGCTAATAGGACATAACAGGTTACACCACTGTTCTAAGTTATTTTGCTCTCAATTTTGCTCATTGAGCTGCTTATGCAAAATTAGCTTGAAAGAAAAAAAACAATCTTTTTAAAGGGTCTCTTTTTCCTTTTTGCATTTACATTAAATTATTTTATTCAATTACATTTCTGGAGCTAAGCTCTAGGGGGATTGGCCAGTGGCGGCTGGTGCTCCATGGGCCAGGGGGGGGGATTGGCGGCAGACGGACCGCACCATACACCGCCCCCGACCACACCAGGCCACACACCATATTCAACCCCCCCCCCCCTCGCTCACTCACCCTGCCTGGACATGTGGAGGGAAGGCAGGCAGCAACAGCAAATGATGGTGGCGGCGTCTTTGGCTTCTTCCCCTTCAGTCTTCTGCGTCTCCTCCCTCCTCCTCCATGGCCAATGGCATGGCTTCTCCTTTCAGCCAATTGGGAAACGTTCTCAGGACCCACTTCCTGATTGGCCAGGAGGAGGATCCGTGTGACAATAGCGAATATTCATTCGCTATTGTCACACAACTGGGTGGGCTCGGGGCACAGTGCTCTGCGCCCCAAGCACACCCCTTTTTTTAGCCTATTAGAGACTCTGGCTCTAATCACATGCTTAAAAAAAATCCCCATTGAACTCCATGCGTCCGGCTACCCTGCATGTAGATTAGGGGGCCGGATGCATGGATAGGGGGAGCGGCGCCCCTGCGCCCTCAATGCTCAAACCGCCACTGGGTTTGGCCATATTAAGTTCACCCTCTAGGAGCCTCACTTGGTTCCAGGGCCGGTGCTTGACTATTTTGCGCCCTGGGCAAGACTAACACACACCCCAACACCGCCCGCCTGGCCCGAAGGGGGGTGGTGCTAGTCTTGCCTAGGACGCGGGTGACTTCAACAGGGAACAGGGTCAGAGTAGACTCCAGAGACCTAATGATGCCCGCCTCCCCAGCTGTCCTTGTGCCCGCCTCGTCCGGCACCCCAGTGTCCCCTACCGACTGTCCTCCTCTGCCTCCCCAGCTGTGCCCGCCTCGTCCGGCTCTCAGCTGTGGGCCTCCTCACAGGCTGAGCTACTGCTGACCTCCTCCTCCGGAGCTGTGACGGATGTCCTCTATGGCTGCTGCTTTCTCTGGAGAGTCAGTGAGCACCCCAGCCCTGTGTAGGGTGGCATTCTTCAGCCCCTCGTGTTCCCCCACCAGGCTAGTAGAGAAGTTAGCATCCATGGCTGCGCCCCCTAGGCAGCAATACGCCCCAGGTGGCTGCCTTGTTCGCCTAACAGGAGCGCTGGACCTGCTCGGTTCCCTTCTCTCTGGGTTTCTCTCTCTCCTTTTTCCACTTTCTCCTTGTTCTTCTTTCTTTCTTTTACTGTCTTTTCTGTTGTTCTCTGACTCTGGGGATTTGCCCTACAATATGATAAAGTTTGATTGCCTGACATTCTTTCTTTTCAAGCTAATTTTGCGTAAGCAGCTCAATGAGCAAAATTGAGAGTTTCTGCTGCAGCAAAAGCTTGGTAAAGCCAAAATCAATCCACTTATCCCTAGTGATAGGTCTTCAAACTGCCCTCTTTACTGTCTAGCTGGCTGATATGATGTCATCATGTCACCACTGCCTACTGTGAGTGTTCCCCATAGTGAGTATCAGCTTTCTGTAAATTCCATCTACACACAAAATACATTACTCCTATTGAATGATAGGATCTATAGTTCACAGGAGCAGTCAGAAGATCCCTCTTGCAGACTTCTGAGGGCAGATGGAATTAATCTGTCATTGCTGGGTCGCATGTATTCAAAAAACATCCTGAAAAATAACTTTTCCAGCAGCCTCTGTGTTAATACATCACCTCTTCAATTCTTTCCAGCTGCAGCGGGTATCAGATCTTTCAGGTAAGTTGAATATCTGTTACCCCCACCGCAAGTTGTGGTTCCTCCCACCAGATTGTACATCCTGTTGTGACAAATGAACAGGCAGGTGAAACCACAGCATGTGGCAGGGGAGCAAATATTGCTCACACCCAGGACACCTGCTGCAGCGGAAAAGAAAGCCGCAGCGTTTTAAATAAACGGGCTGCCAGAAAGGTAAGTATAGAGCCTGTTTTTTTTTTTTACAGGGTGTTTATTAAATAAAAGTGACCCTATGATGACACTATAACCTCCAGATGATGTCAGCCCTGATACAAGTAAGAAATACAGACTGTTTGGTCTATATTATTGGAAAAATACTAGGACATTATGACTGTTTTATGAGATATTGGGAAAAGTTTTTATTTACTTGGCTCCAAGTTCAGCTTTAAAGATGTACAGCTAATGGTCCTTTTTTCCATTCTAAAATATACTTTTTCAGTCTAAATGTCTTCAGATTGTTGATTGCAAGACAAAAGCAACTCGTCCATCTGTAATAGACATTAATAATTCATGTACAGAAAATGAAAGGTTTTGGTGTGAACTGGTTGGCTGCATGTTTTCAAGTCTTTGTTCTAATCTGTTTTCAATTAGAGTTTTTAGCTTTACAAACATTTAAAGGATCAGTCCGAAGATTACAACCATGGTGGGCAGAAAGTGCCCATATATTGCCGACTTAAATGGAACAATAAAAAACATATAATAGAGGTCTAGGTCTGCAAACATCATAGATCAGTACATAATGGCAAACTGACTGTTTATCTATTCCGGGCTGGTAAATGGTAGAATGCAAATCCAGTAATTTTTGGATGCAAACAAAACACATATATTTCCTATGCAGCTTGTTAATGCAATGCATGAAAAATCTTTTTTTGACAAAATCTGCTAATGCCATAAGCATTAACAAGAGCAAACCGACTGAATTACTGGCTTTCTCAAGGTGTGTTTGGGCTGGTTGGTTACAGATTATAGAAAGTCGCTACTGTGTATATGTGCACAGCGCCATTTACCAGCCTTTCACAGTGAATTGCAATTATCCCGCTTTTCTTAGTAAATTGAACAGGTATTGATTTGGCAATAATCAAAGTTGTAGTAACAATGGTAATAGTCAGTAAATGTCCAATTGAAGTCTTGATATTTATAACTGCAATGCGGTCAGGCTGTATATACAGTAAAACATATGTTCTTTCTTTGTATTTTGACATGCTAAGTGCTGCAGCAAGGGTTAACCAGATGCCAACCGCCCCATGTACATTTACTGCGGCAGGGCGGCCACTCTGGGCAGAATCACGTACCTGTACGTGATTCTGCCCTTCCAGGTCTTGGGCACGCACGCGCACTGCCGGCGATTGTTCGGGAGACAGGCAGAACAGTAAACAAGGCAGATTGTCGTTCTGTGACAAGGGAAGGTAGTGATCCTGTGTTTCTGCTAAGCTGGAAAACAGATATCTGCCTTCCCACAGTAAAAGCACCCCCACACAGTTAGCAAGCACTTCCTAGGAGCACATTTGACCCTTTGATGGCCTCCATGTAAACCCCTTCCCTGCCAGTGTGATTAGTACAGTGACAGTGCATAATTTTAAGAACTGATCACTGTATTTGTGTCACTGGTCCCAAAAAAGTGTCAAAAGTGTCAGTTAGGTGTTTGATTTGTCCGCCGCAATATCACAGTCCCACTATAAGTGGCTGATTGCCACCATTACTATTAAAGAAAAATAAAATTCCAAAAATATATCTCATAGTTTGTAGACATCATAACTTTTGCGCAAACCAATCAATACAGGCTTATTGGGATTTTGTTTACCAAAAATATGTAGCAGAATACATATTGGCCTAAATGGATGAAGAAATTCTATTTTTTACATGTTTTTTATTGGGTGTGTTTTATAGCAAAAAAGTAGAAAATGTTTTATTTTTTTTTAAAATTGTTGGTTCTTTTTTGTTTATAGTGCAAAAAATAAAAACCGCCGAGGTAATCAAATACCACTAAAAGAAAACTCTATTTGTGGGGAAAAAAGAACATGAATTTTATTTGGGTACAGGGTCGCACGTCAGCTCAATTGTCAAAAAAAAAAAAGTAAACGCAGTGCCGTATCGCAGAAAATGGCCTGGTCATTAAGGGGGTAAAACCTTAGGGACTGAATGGGTTAAAACTCCCAAATACATAGTGTACTTTAACCAGTTGCCGACTGCTCTAGAGCAGCTTTTACAGCTACAGGGCAGGGCGGCCACTCTGTATACACGTGATTCTGCACTTCTGGGTAGTGAGTGCACGTGTGCACTGCCAAAGGATGACCGCCTCCACCCGCTGATCAGTGAGGAGACACACTGTATGGAGCTCTGCGTATGTAAGCAATGCAGAGCTCCATCTTGTCAGCAGAGATCCCTTTGTGAAAGCAGCTCACTGTAAACACAAAAACACTGGCTAGGCACATATATAACCCTTTGTTTGCCCTAGATGTTTAACCCCTTCCCAGCCAGTGTCATTAGTACAGTGACAATGCACATTTTTAGCACTGATCACTGTATTAGTGTCAATGGTTCCCACAAAGTGTCAAAAGTGTCAGTTAGTGTTAGATTGTTTGCTGCAATATCGCAGTCCCACTATCAGTCACTGATTGCCGCCATTACTAGTATAAAAAAAAAAAATTAATAAAAATTATAGTATATATATATATATATATATATATATATATATATTCGTTTTTAGACGCTGTAACTGTTGCGCAAAACAATCAATATATACTTATTGGGATTTTTTTTAGCCAAAAATATGTACCAGAATATATATTGGCCCAAATTTATGAAGAACTCTAATTTTTTAAAATTTTTTATATTGGATATTTTTTATAGCGGAAAGTAAAAAATATTTTCTTAGTTTTTTTTTTTAATTGTCTGCGTTTTTCGTTTATAGTGTAAAAAATAAAAAGCCCAGTGGTTATCAAATACCACCAAAAGAAAACTATATTTGTGGAAAAAAAATGACATCAATTTAATATATGTACAGCATTGCATGACCGTGAAATTGTCAGTTAAGTAAATGCAGTTAATGCAAGTATTTTTCATCCTTTCTCTTCATATTTCTCCATTGCTGTATTGTGTCTCTATTTCTTTGTAACCCATTTTTCTGTAAATATTTTTATTCGCACCAATTTTAAACCTTTCTTATAATTAAACCTTATTTTGAAAAGTGTTAACTTTGTCTCTAAGCTCTTAAACGCAAACTGACCCAAACGAACCTGCCTCCTGAAGAGCGCTACTGTGTGTTACAGGCGGTTATTCTAAAGTCATAATTGATATTTGTAAAACCACGAGCATCCTCTAGGCTCATTTAAACGTAGGGGTGGTGGCAGAGAAAGGGTTAATCGTTTAATTAACCCGGTGACAATCGCTCTCAGTCTGCTAGCATCTAGATTGTGGTCCCGCAAGTATTGTGGTATTGTTACGCAAGTGACGGCAGGGTGTGAGATTGCTTGGTCTTTGGTCACGAGTTGGATGAGAAGGCCAGGGGTCTGATACCTGCCACCGTCACATACTCCTCAGCTCACCCCATCAGTCTCCTCCCGCATCATTGATCTAATAACAGACACATCAGCCTGGATGTCTCACCACTTCCTCAAACTGAATCTATCTAAAACCAAGCTCATAATATTTCCTCCTCCACGTGCCCCTTCCCCGGAATTCTCTGTCAAGATCAATGGAACAACTATCAGTCCTTCCACACATGCCAGAGTTCTAGGGGTAACCCTGGACTCTGCACTGTCCTTTCAGGCTCACATCCAATCCCTGTCCAAATCATGCCGCCTTAAACTCCACAAAATCGCTAGAATATGGCCCTTTTTAACCAATGACAACAACAAGCTTTTAATTCACGCCCTGGTTATCTCTCGCCTCGACTATTGCAACTCCCTCCTCATTGGATTACCCTTACATAGATTATCCCCCCTTCAATACATAATGAATGCTGCTGCAAGACTTATCCACCTTACCAACCATTCAGTGTCCTCCACCCCTCTCTGCCAATCCCTTCACTGGCTTCCACTCACCCAACAAATAAAATTCAAAGTGCTAAAAATAGTTTACAAAGCCATCCACAAATCTGCCCCCAGCTACATCACTAACCTGATCTCAAAATATCAACCAAGCCGCTCTCTTCGGTCCTCCCAAGACCTCCTGCTCTCTAGCTCCCTTGTCAACTCTTCCCATGCTCGCCTCCAGGATTTCCCCAGAGCTTCTCCCATTCTTTGGAACTCTCTACCCCAATCTGTCCGACTGTCCCCTAATCTATCCATCTTTAGACGATCCCTGAAAACCCTTCTCTTTAAAGAAGCCTACCCGGCTACTAACTAATAACACTGTTTCACTTGCTCCATCAGCTCATCCCCCACAGCTATTGCCTTTTGTATCAATTGACCCTCCCTTTTAGATTGTAAGCTCTAACGAGCAGGGCCCTCTGATTCCTTTTGTTCCAAATTGTAGTGTAACTGTAATGTCTGCCTTCATTTTGTTAAGCGCTGCACAAACTGTTGGCGCTATATAAATCCTGTATAATAATAATAAAAAATAATAGCAAAAAAAAAAAAAAGGCCTGGTCATGGGGGGGGGGGGGGGGGTGTTAAGTCAAGTAAATATAGTTCTGTAAAGGCAAACCATTTCCTTTTTTTTTTTTTTTAGAGTAGTTTTGAATAGTATAGAGAAGGGTTAGACGCTCTGCCAAATTTTTTTTCATTGCTGTCTGTGCCCCGGCTGGGCAAAAGTGGAAAATTCCCTTCACTTTTTGGAGATCTGCCAGTACATTCTGTTCCCTCTACAAGACAGAATGTGAGGAGGAAATCTCCCCATTGGGACACAGACAGCAAACAATAACCCTACAGGAAGTTAAAACAATCTAAACTGTATAAAAAAAAAAAATGGGAGGGGGTTATATATGGTGAAGTGGATAAAAGGTTGTGCCACCCAATAAAGTGTAGAGGCTGCTGCACCTGAAACTCCCTGAATACTGGGAGGTGTCAAAAGAATAAAAGAAATAAAGTGCACTATCTCCATGCAAATGTAATAATGAGCTGCCAATGCTCAAAATGTCAAATTATTGTGCCCATAAAAATAACGAGCACACTAATAAAAAAACATTGTAAGAAAACCATGCATATAGACACTATCAAAACATGTCACAATGTAACCAAACTCATGTTGAAAAGGCACAAAAAGCATTTGCAAATAGTTAACACCTCTATATAAAGAAAATAAGAAACAATAAATTAAAGTGGAAAGAAAGCCAAAACAAAACCAAAAATTTGTCCCGAAAAGAATTGTGTTATTGTTGGATCAATGCAATAAAAAAAGTCCCAAATAGTGTTAAGTTGGTGCTGAAATGATGCGAATCCTTAAGCCCCGTACACACGTTGCGATTGTCGGACGCAAATATTCGGCCGCCGACCGATCGGCCAATTGTAGGCTTGTTAGTATGATGCTTCCGACAGCCGACAGCACATTTTCGGCCGAACAGAATCAGTCCTGCAGGCATTAAAATTTTTGTAGGCCGGCCGATTGTTCGCCAGTCAGTACAGATTTCGGCCGACAGACAGCAGATTTGCAAGACTGGGCATGCTCAGAAAAGTAAAAACACAGGGAAAGTTAACCATCACATGACATCACTTCTGCAGTCGGCTGTTGTTGGCCGACAAAATTCGTGTGCAGTCTTTTGCAGTTTTCAACAGACACGACAGCCCTGGACTAAAGACGGCCGATCGCTCGGCCGACAATCGGTACGTGTGTACGGGGCTTTAGCCTTCAAAGTGCTGCATGCATCACCACCGTGCTTAAAGGGGTAGTAAAGGCAGAAGATTTTTTATCTTAACCACTTTAAGACCGGAAGGATTTGCCCCCTTAATGACCAGGCCCTATTTTGCGATTCGGCACTGCCTTACTTTAACAGACAATTGCGTGGTCGTACAATGCTGTACCTAAATAAAATTGATGTCCTTTTTTCCGACAAAAATAACTTTCTTTTGGTGGTATTTGATCCCCTGTGCGATTTTTATTTTTTGCGCTATATACAAAAAAAGAGCGACAATTCTGAAAAAAAAAAAAAAACAATCATTTTCACATTCTGCTATATGACATTCCCAAAAAATTTTTTTAACATTTTAGGCCAATTTGTTTACTGCTACATATTTTTGGTAAACAAAATCGCAATAAGCGTATTTTGATTGGATTGCGCAAAAGTATCGCTTCTACTAACTATGGGAAAGATTTTTGTAATTTTTTTTTTTTTTTTACTAGTAATGGCGGCGATCTGTGTTTTTTTGCAGGACTGCAACATTGCGGCGGACAGATTGGACCCCTAACTGACATTTTTGACACTTTTGGGGGGGGACCAGTGACATTACTACAGTAATCAGTGCTAAAACTATGCACTATTACTGTAATAATGACACTGGCAGGGAAGGGGTTAACACAGTAAGTGATCCAGAGGTTAAATGTGTACCTAGAGGAGAGGTTTCTAACTGTGGGGGGGGCGTAGCTTGTGAAATGATCACAGAGACCTGTGATCATATATAGAAGGATCACAGGAGCTCTGTAATCATTCCAGGGAGAACAGTCAGCTGTGTTTACAACAACTGCCCGTCCTTCTCTCTCATCAGGGGAACGATCACAGGTGTCAGGCGGCAATCGGAGCCTCCTGCCCTGTGCATCGGGATCGCTTACTCGCCCCTAGCTGCAGGTGCGACGTATACCTACAGCGGTTCGCGCAGGAGCGGCTGCCTGCCGCAGTATAACTGCGGCGAGCGGTCGTTAAGCGGTAAAAGGGGTTGTAGATGCAGAAGATTTTTTATCTTAATGCATTCCATGCATTAATACAAAAAGCCTTCTGTGTGTAGCAGCCTCCCCAGCACCCTTAATACTTACCTGAGCTCATCTCTGTCCACGAGTTCCTCGGTCGTCCAGGACAAATCATTAAAAATAAAAAGCTAGCATTTTGTAATTATAAAAAAACCCAGAGCAATGAAGATAAGGAAATCTACAAGATTAGGCAGAAAGAGGCCAAGCAAGTTATAAGAACTTCTAAAGCGCAGGCAGAAGAAAAACTAGCTCAGTCTATGAAAAAGGGGGATAAGACATTCTTCAGATATATAAATGAAAAAAGGAAATTAAAACAAGGAATAACTAAATTAAAAACAAAGGACGGAAGGTATGTAGAAGAGAATAAAGGGCTAGCCGACTGCCTTAATGAATACTTCTGTTCAGTTTTTACAGAAGAAAAAGATGGAGAAGGACCTCCACTTGAAAGATGACTAATGAATCGTTTGATGCATGTGTCTTTACAGAGGAAGACGTTCTAAGATTGCTGTCTAAAGTGAAGACAAATAAGTCACAGGGTCCTGATGAGATACACCCAAAATTATTAAAAGAGCTTAGTGGTGAGCTGGCAAAACCATTAACAGATTTATTTAACCAATCATTAGTAACAGGAGTCGTCCCGGAAGATTGGAAATTGGCAAATGTCGTGCCCATTCACAAGAAAGGTAGTAGGGAGGAATTGAGCAACTATAGACCAGTGAGTCTGACATCAATAGTAGGCAAATTAATGGAAACCCTATTGAAGGATAGGATTGTGGAACATCTTAAATCCCATGGATTGCAAGATGAAAAACAACATGGGTTTACTTCAGGGAGATCATGTCAAACAAATCTTATAGATTTTTTTGACTGGGTGACTAAAATAATAGACGGTGGAGGTGCAGTAGACATTGCATATGTAGATTTTAGTAAGGCTTTTGACATTGTCCCACATAGAAGACTTATCAATAAACTGCAGTCATTGAACATGGACTCCCATATCGTTGAGTGGATTAGGCAGTGGCTGAGTGACAGACAACAGAGGGTTGTAGTCAATGGAGAACATTCAGAACAAGGTCGTGTTACCAGTGGGGTACCTCAGGGATCTGTACTGGGACCAATTTTGTTTAATATCTTCATAAGTGATATTGCAAAAGGCCTCGATGGTAAGGTTTGTCTTTTTGCTGATGACACAAAGATATGTAACAGGGTTGATGTTCCTGGAGGGAAACGCCAAATGGAAAAGGATTTAGGAAACCCAAGGGCAGAATATAGAATATTTGACACAGTCCTGACCTCAGTATCTGAGGAAAGGGATTTAGGAGTAATTATTTCAGAAGACTTAAAGGTGGGAAGACAATGTAATAGAGCAGCACGAAATGCCAGCAGAATGCTTGGATGTATAGGGAGAGGTATAAGCAGTAGAAAGAGAGAAGTGCTTATGCCGCTGTACAGAACACTGGTGAGACCTCACTTGGAGTATTGTGCGCAATACTGGAGGCCATATCTCCAGAAGGATATAGATACTGTAACAGGAAGTCAGCTAAATCTGGGAATGTAGTCACAGGAAGGAGATACATTTCCACCTGATTTAGAAAGTCCATTAATTAATTTAGGGTGTTGGCTACAGAGCTAGCCAGCAGGAAGTTGAAAGGCCTTCACCTGTTCAGAATGAGGGAGTTAAGGCTCTATATTTGTTCAGAGAAATTCCTATTGTTTGCTGCCTCCAGAAGCTGTGTCCTGAAGCCATGTGGGCTGGGAGCAGGAGGACAGTCAGCGTGTGCCTCCCGACAGGATGTGTGGGCCTGGGAGAAGACCCCCCGGAGTGATGTGTGCCCGGGACGGTAACCAAGGGTGAATACGTCTCAAAGGTGAGAAGACGAACTGTTGATGTGAAAGAAACAAAGGACTGTGTTGCCCTGTGAAGCTATTATAAAAGGACTATTGAGTGTCCGCTGGAGGACAAGGAAGTCTGCCCGACGGTAGGTTGGAGACAGACACTTAGGCAGGTTCCAGTTGTGAGAAGGTAGCCGCCCAGAGAGGCAAGGATTTATTTTCTGTTTTATTTTATTTTGGATGTTTTGCTGCATACAGCCTGGTGAAGAAAACACCATTTAATAAACCACACTGTTTGTTTGCAAGCACTTGTCGGCTACCTCTCTGGGAAAACGCACCCCCCAAGGGGTCATCCACACCCGCCACCGAGCTAATCCCTCACATATGGTGGAGGTATGCAGTGGGCATAAGCAGAGATCCCTGCAAGGAAGTGCAAATGTTTGATGAACTTTATCTGGTGCATGAGATTGCACAGTCTATGTGTGCAGGAGAGAAGATCCTGACAGAGAAAAAAAGGGTGTTTTAAAGAGACAGCGGTCTCAAAATTATTTGATGAACTTTGTTGTGTCTGGTGCAAGTGACTGCACAAACTGTGTGCGCAGGAAAAGAGATCTTGCAAGAGAGAGAACAACTACATGTGTTAAAGAGACAGTGGTCTGAAAATTTTTTGCTGGACTGTGAAAAATTTGTGGAGTTATTGAAGATGGGGCGTTCAAAACGCCTGAAAAATGCAAAGATAGATGAAATGAGAGATCGGATTCTATGGATGGAGGGGATGCTACCGTCTGAACCAGCCCCATCCATGCCTAAAGAGAGTCTACTAAAAAGGAAGGTTGTTGTCCCTAGCAACACTGATGAAACTGCTATGGAGACGCAGTGTGCTCAGATGAAAAGTAAGCTCAAAATGGAGGAGATGTTGAAACAACTGATTATATCAAATGCAGCTCAACAAAAGGCTCATCAAGAGAGCATGGCAGGCTGGAAACAGAGACGCCAGCAGCCAATGGAGGCCATCGGTTTGGAGGAAACCGAGTATGTGTGCATGGCTGAGTTGGATGCCTTGCAACGGAAAATGGAAGAAAAGGAACAAGCCTTGGAATTGCTTAAAATGGAGCATAGAAACTTGCAGGAAACAAATGAACTACTCAAGTCTCATGTGTCACAGTGGGAAGAATCCACTGCTCTTCTTTTGGTCGAGTTGCAAAAACGCAGAGAGACTATAATGGAGAAAGATACCATCCTCATGGAAAAGGAAAGTGAAATTCAGACTTTGCAGAAGCAAAGTATGGCTGAAATGTTGGAGTTGCGTAATCAGCTGGAAAAAAGTCTTCAGTGTTTGGAAGTTACAAAAATAGACCTGCAGGAGTCGCAGGAACAGAATGTCGCTCTGAAAACGACATTGTCTCTCAGCGACAACGAGAAAAGTGAAAGAGAGGCTAAATTACTGAGTACTGTGTATGAGCTCACCACTTTGAGCAATGTGGTAGATGAATGGCGTGCGGACTGTGAAAGTTGGAAAGGGGAAGCCCAACGTGTCCAGCAGCAGTTAAAGGAGAAAGAAGCCTGTGTGGCAGAATTACATTCTTATTCCCAGATGCTAGCCAATGAGGTGAAGGCTCTTATGCAGGGAAAAGGAGATTCTGAACACAAGAGAAAAAAAGTAGAGGCACAGCTTCTGGAATCGCAAGTCAAGGTGTCAGAAGGTGACCGAGTGTGTGCTAAGCTGTCAGAGAAGGCAACCCGATTGCAGGTTGAGTTGGACAGTGTCACAAATCAGCTTTCTCAAGCAGACAGCAAATCTAGAGAAATTGCGGAAGATTTTTCTATCTTGGAATCGCAGCTGCAAGACACGCAGGAACTCTTACAGGAAGAGAGGTGTCAAAGGCTGAGTTTTAGCACAAAGCTCAAACAAATGGAAGATGAGAAAAATGGCTTCCTGGAACAATTAAAAGAGGAGGCGGAAGCAAAGAAAAACCTATCAGAGCAAGTCGCAACATTGCAAGCTCAGATAGCGGTTATGAAAAAACGCATGGAAGAAAGCGTTGGTTCATTACAGTGTGTTGAAGATGTGAAAAAGAAGTTTGATCAGATGCTTGGTGAAGAGAAGAATGTGTCTGCAAAATATGCAGAAGAACGCGCACGTGCAGAAACGGAGGTGCGTGATAACGAGAGCAAAGCCCTGTTCTTGGCTCGCTCTTTGGAGGAAGCTCTAGAGTGTAAGGCTGAACTAGAAAGTGTTAAACAGCTGCGTACAGAAATGGAAGAATTGGTCAGCTCCAAGGATGATGTTGTGAAAAGCGTTCAGGAGCTAGAAAAGTCTAAGCGAGCCTTAGAACAGCAAGTAGAAGAGATGAAGATTCCGTTGCAGGAACTGGAAGAGGAATTCCAGGCAACAGAGGATCTGTCCCAAAGAGGGGATAGTGTGCCTGATGCAGTTTTTAAAAGGATCAGTGTTTTGGGGTCTGTCCTGAGTGAGCCTCAGAAATGTGACGACATGTGGCTTGAATCACCCCTTTGGAATAAACCGTTCCTTCAAAAACTTCAAGCATTGGAAAATGTATCATTAGAGCTTCAGCAAACAAAGGAGCTGAGTAAGAAATGTGGTGATTTCTCAGTTCAGGCTGAAAACCTAGTGGAGAAAACTAAGGCTGTTGGTGAAAACGTGAAGCAAATGAATAAGTGCCTTTCAGGGAGTGTTTCCAAAATGGAACTGGTGAAAGACGGGTGGCAGAAGTTTGATCGTGATCTTGAGATGCATTCCATGTGGAATTCAGATAGAGAAAAAGAACTAGGTGACCTTGAGCGGTCAAATAGTTCAGCAGAAAGTGCATTGAAGAAACCTGTAAAAGAATGTGTTGCAGTTCCATGCTTCTTCACTGATGCAGAGAGGAGGTCTATAATGGATACCACCCAGATCGCTGGGTTCAACTGTGTTGTTGCCTTTGACCCCTATGTTGGTGGAAGGAAAGTTGATGATGTTCTGGTTGGCTACTTCTGTGAAGAGTTTGGCAAGAAATATAAACTGAATATCAAATCAAATAGTAGGCCTTTACTGCGACTCGCTCAGGAGGGCGAAAAGTTTAAGAAGTTGATGAGTGCAAATGCTTCAGATCTGCCTATGAATATGAAATGTTTGAATGATATTGATATCTCTGGGAAAAGGAACAGGGGTCACTTTGAAGAAATGTGTGACAGCCTGTTGTCTCAATTGGAAAATCCTCTGCACAGCATCTTAGAGCAAGCAAAGCTCAAGAAGGAAGATCATTCCCTTTTACAACAAAAAGTCAATGATTGTGTACAGCTGTATGGAGAGGCAACTCAAGTCACAGAGGGATGTCAAGAGTCCCTACTTGGAACAAAGCTTAGTGAAGCAAAGGTTCTCAAAGTTTTGTGGAAAACATTTATGGATTGCAGAGAGAGGCGTCTTAAGAATGTTGAAGACATTAAGACTAGCCCAATTGAGTTGCCTATGGATCACGGTCCTCCGTGG
This sequence comes from Pelophylax lessonae, assembly GCF_965119305.1. Taxonomy (NCBI): domain Eukaryota; kingdom Metazoa; phylum Chordata; class Amphibia; order Anura; family Ranidae; genus Pelophylax; species Pelophylax lessonae. The sequence goes on from NC_138768.1 coordinate 81,641,431, forward strand.
TGGATTGGACAGACGGTTATGAGGGACAAGCTGTCTGACATTTATGAGAAAGCTGTCAATGAAGATGACAGAAACGAGAAGGAGCGAAATGATGCCAAAAATGCAGTTGAAGAATGTGTATATGAGATGAGAGACAAACTGTGTGGCATTTATGAGAAATCCGTCAATGAAGATGACAAAACAGTTTCATCCGGAAGCTTGAGGATAATAGGAGGCTTATCAGTGAGTCAGCAGTGCTTGACACATGCGTGCCTGGAAATCTGTGTCCCAACCCTAGGGTTGAAACAAGAGGGGGGGGTATGTAACAGGAAGTCAGCTAAATCTGGGAATGTAGTCACAGGAAGGAGATACATTTCCACCTGATTTAGAAAGTCCATTAATTAATTTAGGGTGTTGGCTACAGAGCTAGCCAGCAGGAAGTTGAAAGGCCTTCACCTGTTCAGAATGAGGGAGTTAAGGCTCTATATTTGTTCAGAGAAATTCCTATTGTTTGCTGCCTCCAGAAGCTGTGTCCTGAAGCCATGTGGGCTGGGAGCAGGAGGACAGTCAGCGTGTGCCTCCCGACAGGATGTGTGGGCCTGGGAGAAGACCCCCCGGAGTGATGTGTGCCCGGGACGGTAACCAAGGGTGAATACGTCTCAAAGGTGAGAAGACGAACTGTTGATGTGAAAGAAACAAAGGACTGTGTTGCCCTGTGAAGCTATTATAAAAGGACTATTGAGTGTCCGCTGGAGGACAAGGAAGTCTGCCCGACGGTAGGTTGGAGACAGACACTTAGGCAGGTTCCAGTTGTGAGAAGGTAGCCGCCCAGAGAGGCAAGGATTTATTTTCTGTTTTATTTTATTTTGGATGTTTTGCTGCATACAGCCTGGTGAAGAAAACACCATTTAATAAACCACACTGTTTGTTTGCAAGCACTTGTCGGCTACCTCTCTGGGAAAACGCACCCCCCAAGGGGTCATCCACACCCGCCACCGAGCTAATCCCTCACAATACTCTAGAGAGAGTTCAGAGAAGAGCTACTAAACTAGTACATGGATTGCAGGAAAAAACTTACCAGGAAAGGTTAAAGGACCTTAACATGTATAGCTTGGAAGAAAGAAGAGACAGAGGGGATATGATAGAAACTTTTAAATACATAAAGGGAATCAACTCGGTAAAGGAGGAGAGCATATTTAAAAGAAGAAAAACTACCACAAGAGGACACAGTTTTAAATTAGAGGGGCAAAGGTTTAAAAGTAATATGAGGAAGTATAGTTTGTCGATTTGTGGTGCCTCAAGTCAAGTGTGGGATTTTAAGGGCAGGAGTAAAGCGAGTAGACAGTAGTAGTACAATTTGTAGATAAAATTTATTCACATGTATAATTATATACAAAGATTTGAGTGAATTAATGGGTAAAGTCCCATTGTGATAGTGAAGAGAAAAAAAGTAGTAGGTGTGGTTACACGTGAAAACGGTGACTTAGACAAGAAAGGTAGATGGTCCTGCTCTGCTGTTCCTCATATCAGAGAATGGGAAATGGTTGCAGAGAGGGGCCTGATCGGTATTCCAACATGTTTTGGCCTGTAGCGGCCTTTATCAAGGATGTTACCGATTATATTTTTTGTCCACTTTCTGGAGTATTGCTTTTCCCAGACTTTTTCCAGGAGCTGCAGGAACAATGTTCTTGGGCCACGTTTTTCTGGTCCAATGTAGTTCAATGTGGCTATAATGTATAACTTCCCACATTGATAGAGATCATCTGTGGTGTTTGCACATTGATGAGAGTCATGTTTTTGTAGAAAGGTATTGGTGTAGTGTTACAGCATGTTGCCTCCAGGTCCTGTCCTCCTGCGATCCGGGACACAGTTTTAAATTAGAGGGGCAAAGGTTTAAAAGTAATATGAGGAAGTATTACTTTACTGAGAGAGTAGTGGATGCATGGAATAACCTTCCTGCAGAAGTGGTAGCTGCAAATACAGTGAAGGAGTTTAAGCATGCATGGGATAGGCATAAGGCTATCCTTCATATAAGATAGGGCCAGGGACTATTCATAGGATTCAGATATATTGGGCAGACTAGATGGGCCAAATGGTTCTTATCTGCCGACACATTCTATGTTTCTATGTTTCTATGACTCTCCCTGCTGATTGGCTGAAACACAGCCACAGCGCCATTGGTTCCAGTGGCTGTCAACCAAAGTCAGTTAGCCAATCAGGAGAGAGAGGGACGAAGCAGAACCACAGCTCCGTGTCTGAATGGACACACGGAGCTGCAGCTCTGCTTGGGTGCCCCTATAGCAGGGATATGCAAACTGTGGCCCTCCAGATGTTGCAGAACTACAAGTCCCATGAGGCAAAGCAAGACTCTGACAGCCACAAGCATGACACTCAGAGGCAGAGGCATGATGGGACTTGTAGTTTTGCAACAGCTGGAGTGCCACAGTTTGCATATCCCTGCCCTATAGCAAGCTGCTTTCTGTGGGGGTACTTGACAGAAGGGAGGGGCCAGGAGCAGCAACAAGGGACCCAAGAAGAGGAGGATCCGGGCTGCTGGTAAGCAGGTAAATATAACATGTTTGTTATTAAAAAAAAACAAACAAGACTTTACAATCGCTTCAGGAATTAAATGGCCACTTACCAGACCCCAAGGGTCAATAGGCATATATGCTGCTCTCAGCTGAGAGATTTCAATCTGTGTTGCCGCCTTTATGGAAACTCTTGGTGTTCAAAGGCACCCGGCTCACAGGTAGATATAAAGTTGAAAGGAGGACGGAACGCATTATCATTTAAAAACATGTGTTTATTAAAAAAATTGCACTTATAGACTATGTTCTTGATTCATAGCACAGATTCTTGTGGTGGCACAGCCAGTACCGGACAAGGTCACCAGCGCCCAGGGCAAGGATGCCAAACTGCGCCCCCCTTTCCCTTAGGGTTAGGGTCAAGGCGCCCCCCCATCCCTGCAATAAATCATTGCGCCCAGGGCAACCGTCCCTCCTGCCCACCCCTTATCCCGGCCCTGGGCACAGCCTCCTGCAGTATGGCCCGTGTGCACTGACGTCACGGCTGTCTCCACCCGATGCGCTTCCCCTCAGAAGGCATCAACTGGGATTGGAGCTCCTAGAGGGGGTTATATATACTATAATTCCAGTTTTCTTCAGGCTGGTAAGGTGATATGACAGGTCACTGCTCTTCTTGCAATAATTACTACTGCACAGAACAGTGCCGATATATTGACTTGTGAGTGCCATGCAGTGCAGCCCTACTGTGAGTCCAGGACAGCATGATAACGCACCTCCAGAATGCAATATCTAATTCGATTTTGCAACAACTATTAACAGAATTGTTTCAGTAGGCACTGGTGATTGGTGTTGAATCTAAAAGAGATTCTAGACATGCCTGGCACAGCTTTACCCATGTGGTCCGTGTTCAGCCTCTACCATATGTGTTTTTCTCTTTCTTTGGTTTGCATTGCTACAACTTCCGTTATTTATTTATTTTCCAAATACGTATTAGAGAATTTTCCCATGGTTTTGTTCCAAGAACGACACAGCATACCAAAGCTGTCTCAGCAAGAAGAAAGCAAAAGAAAGAAATGTTATTACATAGAAATAATACATTTGGAACACAGATTTGGCACAGATTTAGTTAACCACTTTACCACCGGAGGATTTTGCTGTCTTACGCCTGGGCCACTTTTTGCGATTCGGCGCTGTGCGACTTTAACTGACAATTGCGCGGTCGTGCGACGCCATACCCAAACGAAATTTACGTCCTTTTTTTCCCACAAACAGAGCTTTCTTTTGGTGGTATTTGATCACCTGTGCGATTTTTACTTTTTGCGCTATAAACAAAAAAAATAGCGTCAATTTTGAAAAAACAACAATATTTTTCACATTTTTTTATATGAAATTCCCCCCCAAAAAATGTAAAAAATCAACATTTTTTAAAATTTTTGGCCAATTTGTTTTCTGCTACCTATGTTTGGTAAAAAAAATTCACAATAAGCGTATTTTGATTGGTTTGCGCAAAAGTTATTGCGTTTACTAACAAAGGGAAAGATTTCTGTTATTTTTGGTGTTTTTTTTTTTTTTAACGCGTAATGGCGGCGATCTGCGATTTTTTTTGCGGGACTGCGACATTGCGGCGGACAGATCGGACCCTTGACTGACATTTTTGACACTTTTGGGGGTACCAGTGACATTACTGCAGTAATCAGTGCTATATATATGCACTGTAAAAATGACACTGGCAGGGAAGGGGTTAATTTTATTGGAGAGGGAGGGGTTAATGTATGCCTGGTGCTTACTGACGTGTGTGGGGGGAAGTGACTGTGTGACACAAGGACAGATCCAGGGTTCAGCATAGCTGAACCCTGCAATCTGACCCTGCCTGTCACTTGGGAGATCCGCCCGCTTGTGTTTACACAGGCGGGCGGATCTCCACACTAGATCCCCGACGATCGCCGCTGCTCCTCCCCTGGCCCGACTCCCGCTGTGACTGAATACAGCGGGAGCGAGCCTCCGGCGGTGCGCACGCGCCGCCGAGAAAGGGGAGTGTCTGACGACGTAGTACTACGTCGTCAGATGATAAATAGCCACTTTGCCGCAGTAGTACTACGGTACTCAGACGGCAAGTGGTTAAAGTAGAACTCTAGGCAAAACTTTTTCCACTTTGGATAGAGTAAGGGAGGGTTATAACCCCTGCTGGTTTATTTTTTCCTTCTGTGTCCTATTGGGGAGATTTATCTTCACTACCTGTCCTATAGCCAAAACAGGAAGTGAGAGGAAACCCCTGCAAATTAACAGAATACAGAATACTTTATTAACCTCCCTGACGGTATGATTGTTTCGGATTTTAGGTGCTGAAAGCAGTACCATTATTTTGCATGTAATTCTTAATGATGAGCAGCCCAAACCAACTATTTACATATGATTTTTTTTTACTGTGCGTTCTTCTTTATAACATCTCGGGTATAATGAAGTTTGAAACACAAAATCAAAAATTATAATATAATAAATAACTATAAATGAGTTAAAGTATGTATGTGTATGTATATATATATATATATATATATATATATATATATATATATATATACACATATACACATATACATACACATATACATATGTATATATATACATATATATGTATACATATATTTTAT
>NC_138768.1:81651582-81751582 GCF_965119305.1 Pelophylax lessonae
GGGACGGAGCCTGGAGCCTCGGCTGGGAGAAGGTGAGTGCCCAAGTTTAATGTGAATAGGGAGGTAATTGGCGCTGCCAGATGTAATTACACAGTAAGTAAAGTGTAGGTGTCAGTGTGGGGGTGTCAGTGTAGGAGGGGTCAGTGTAGGTGTCAGTGTGGGGGTGTCAGTGTAGGTGTCAGTGTGGCGGGGTCAGAGTACGTGTCAGTGTGGGGGTGTCAGTGTAGGAGGGGTCAGAGTACGTGTCAGTGTGGGGGTGTCAGTGTAGGAGGGGTCAGAGTACGTGTCAGTGTGGGGGTGTCAGTGTAGGAGGGGTCAGTGTAGGTGTCAGTGTGGGGGTGTCAGTGTGGCGGGGGTCAGTGTGGAGGGGTCAGTGTGGGGGTGTCAGTGTGGCGGGGGTCAGTGTGGAGGGGTCAGTGTAGGTGTCAGTGTGGGGGTGTCAGTGTGGCGGGGGTCAGTGTGGGGGTGTCAGTGTGGAGGGGTCAGTGTAGGTGTCAGTGTAGGAGGGGTCAGCGTAGGTGTCAGTGTGGCGGGGGTCAGTGTGGAGGGGTCAGTGTGGAGGGGTCAGTGTGGGGGTGTCAGTGTAGGGGGGGTCAATGTAGGGGGGGGTCAGTGTAGGGGGGTCAGTGTAGGTGTCAGTGTAGGAGGGGGTTCAGTGTAGGAGTCAGTGTAGGTGTCAGTGTAGGAGGGGGTTCAGTGTAGGAGTCAGTGTAGGGGGCTCAGTGTAGGAGTCAGTGTAGGTGTCAGTGTAGGAGGGGGTTCAGTGTAGGAGTCAGTGTAGGGGGCTCAGTGTAGGAGTCAGTGTAGATGTCAGTGTAGGGGGGTCAGTGCAGGTGTCAGTGTAGGGGGGGGTCAGTGTAGGTGTCAGTGTACGAGGGGGTTCAGTGTAGGAGTCTGTGTAGAAGGGGGCTCAGTGTAGGAGTCAGTGTAGGGGGCTCAGTGTAGGTGTCAGTGTAGGAGTTAGTGTAGGGGGGTCAGTGTAGGAGGGGGGTCAGTGTAGGTGTCAATGAAGGGGGGTCAGTGTAGGTGTCAATGAAGGGGGTCAGTGTAGGTGTCAATGAAGGGGGGTCAGTGTAGGTGTCAATGAAGGGGGGTCAGTGTAGGTGTCAGTGAAGGGGTCAGTGTAGGTGTCAGTGAAGGGGTCAGTGTAGGTGTCAATGAAGGGGGGTCAGTGTAGGTGTCAATGAAGGGGGGTCAGTGTAGGTGTCAATGAAGGGGGGTCAGTGTAGGTGTCAATGAAGGGGGGTCAGTGTAGGTGTCAATGAAGGGGGGTCGGTGTAGGTGTCAGTGAAGGGGTCAGTGTAGGTGTCAATGAAGGGGGGTCAGTGTAGGTGTCAATGAAGGGGGGTCAGTGTAGGTGTCAATGAAGGGGGGTCAGTGTAGGTGTCAATGAAGGGGGGTCAGTGTAGGTGTCAGTGAAGGGGTCAGTGTAGGTGTCAATGAAGGGGGGTCAGTGTAGGTGTCAGTGAAGGGGTCAGTGTAGGTGTCAATGAAGGGGGGTCAGTTTAGGTGTCAGTGAAGGGGTCAGTGTAGGTGTCAATGAAGGGGGGTCAGTTTAGGTGTCAGTGAAGGGGTCAGTGTAGGTGTCAATGAAGGGGGTCAGTGTAGGTGTCAGTGTAGGGTAGGGAGGTTAGTGTTGGAAAGGTCAGTGTAGGATGGTTAGTGTAGGAGGGGTCAGTGAAGGGGGGTCAGTGTAGGTGTCAGTGTAGGGGGGGTCAGTGTAGGTGTCAGTGTAGGAGGGGGTTCAGTGTAGGAGTCAGTGTAGGGGGCTCAGTGTAGGTGTCTGTGTAGAAGGGGGCTCAGTGTAGGAGTCAGTGTAGGGGGCTCAGTGTAGGTGTCAGTGTAGGAGTCAGTGTAGGGGGGTCAGTGTAGGTGTCAGTGTAGGGGGGTCAGTGTAGGAGGGGGGTCAGTGTAGGTGTCAATGAAGGGGGTCAGTGTAGGTGTCAATGAAGGGGGGTCAGTGTAGGTGTCAGTGTAGGGGGGTCAGTGTAGGAGGGGGGTCAGTGTAGGTGTCAATGAAGGGGGTCAGTGTAGGTGTCAATGAAGGGGGGTCAGTGTAGGTGTCAATGAAGGGGGGTCAGTGTAGGTGTCAGTGAAGGGTGGTCAGTGTAGGTGTCAGTGAAGGGGTCAGTGTAGGTGTCAATGAAGGGGGGTCAGTGTAGGTGTCAATGAAGGGGGGTCAGTGTAGGTGTCAATGAAGGGGGGTCAGTGTAGGTGTCAGTGAAGGGGTCAGTGTAGGTGTCAATGAAGGGGGGTCAGTGTAGGTGTCAGTGAAGGGGTCAGTGTAGGTGTCAATGAAGGGGGGTCAGTGTAGGTGTCAGTGAAGGGGTCAGTGTAGGTGTCAATGAAGGGGGGTCAGTTTAGGTGTCAGTGAAGGGGTCAGTGTAGGTGTCAATGAAGGGGGTCAGTGTAGGTGTCAATGAAGGGGGGTCGGTGTAGGTGTCAGTGAAGGGGTCAGTGTAGGTGTCAATGAAGGGGGGTCAGTGTAGGTGTCAATGAAGGGGGGTCAGTGTAGGTGTCAATGAAGGGGGGTCAGTGTAGGTGTCAGTGAAGGGGTCAGTGTAGGTGTCAATGAAGGGGGGTCAGTGTAGGTGTCAGTGAAGGGGTCAGTGTAGGTGTCAATGAAGGGGGGTCAGTTTAGGTGTCAGTGAAGGGGTCAGTGTAGGTGTCAATGAAGGGGGGTCAGTTTAGGTGTCAGTGAAGGGGTCAGTGTAGGTGTCAATGAAGGGGGTCAGTGTAGGTGTCAGTGTAGGGTAGGGAGGTTAGTGTTGGAAAGGTCAGTGTAGGATGGTTAGTGTAGGAGGGGTCAGTGAAGGGGGGTCAGTGTAGATGTCAGTGTAGGGGGGGTCAGTGTAGGTGTCAGTGTAGGAGGGGGTTCAGTGTAGGAGTCAGTGTAGGGGGCTCAGTGTAGGTGTCTGTGTAGAAGGGGGCTCAGTGTAGGAGTCAGTGTAGGGGGCTCAGTGTAGGTGTCAGTGTAGGAGTCAGTGTAGGGGGGTCAGTGTAGGTGTCAGTGTAGGGGGGTCAGTGTAGGAGGGGGGTCAGTGTAGGTGTCAATGAAGGGGGTCAGTGTAGGTGTCAATGAAGGGGGGTCAGTGTAGGTGTCAGTGTAGGGGGGTCAGTGTAGGAGGGGGGTCAGTGTAGGTGTCAATGAAGGGGGTCAGTGTAGGTGTCAATGAAGGGGGGTCAGTGTAGGTGTCAGTGAAGGGTGGTCAGTGTAGGTGTCAGTGAAGGGGTCAGTGTAGGTGTCAATGAAGGGGGGTCAGTGTAGGTGTCAATGAAGGGGGGTCAGTGTAGGTGTCAATGAAGGGGGGTCAGTGTAGGTGTCAGTGAAGGGGTCAGTGTAGGTGTCAATGAAGGGGGGTCAGTGTAGGTGTCAGTGAAGGGGTCAGTGTAGGTGTCAATGAAGGGGGGTCAGTGTAGGTGTCAGTGAAGGGGTCAGTGTAGGTGTCAATGAAGGGGGGTCAGTTTAGGTGTCAGTGAAGGGGTCAGTGTAGGTGTCAATGAAGGGGGTCAGTGTAGGTGTCAGTGTAGGGTAGGGAGGTTAGTGTAGGAAAGGTCAGTGTAGGAGGGTTAGTGTAGGAGGGGTCAGTGTAGGTGTCAGTGAAGGGGGGTCAGTGTAGGTGTCAATGTGGGGGGGAGGGGTCAGTGTAGGTGTCAGTGAAGGGGGGTCAGTGTAGGTGTCAATGTGGGGGGGAGGGGTCAGTGTAGGTGTCAGTGAAGGGGTCAGTGTAGGTGTCACTGTGGTGGGGGTCAGTGAAGGTGTCAATGCAGGGGGGTCAGTGTAGGGGGGTCATTTTAGGAGTCAATGTGTAGGGGGGGGATCAGTGTAGGGGGTCAGTGTAAGTGTTAGTGTAGGGGGGGTCAGTGTAGAGGTCAGTGAAGGTGTCGGTGCAGGGGTCAGTGTAGGTGTCAGTGAAGGGATCAGTGTAGGGGGGTCAGTGTAGTTGTCAGTGAATTGGGTTCAGATCCCCATAGACAGGTCCCATCCTTCTACTTATTTCTTTTCCTACCTTTTTATCAAGCACCTTTTTTTGCTTTTATGGGTCAAACTGGGAGGAGTATGCGCTTCATTGGTGTACCACCCCATGTCTGACTTCCCTCTCCTCTCCTCTCGACCCCCTGTTCTCCTCTCCTCTTCTCTCCTCCTGACCCCCTGTTCTACTCTTCTCTCCTCCTGACCCCCTGTTCTACTCTTCTCTCCTCCTGACCCCCTGTTCTCCTCTTCTCTCCTCCTGACCCCCTGTTCTCCTCTTCTCTCCTCCTGACCCCCTGTTCTCCTCTTCTCTCCTCCTGACTCCCTGTGCTCCTCTTCTCTCCTCCTGACCCCCTGTTCTCCTCTCCTCTTCTCTCCTCCTGACCCCCTGTTCTCCTCTTCTCTCCTCCTGACCCCCTGTTCTCCTCTTCTCTCCTCCTGACTCCCTGTGCTCCTCTTCTCTCCTCCTGACCCCCTGTTCTCCTCTTCTCTCCTCCTGACCCCCTGTTCTCCTCTTCTCTCCTCCTGACTCCCTGTGCTCCTCTTCTCTCCTCCTGACCCCCTGTTCTCCTCTTCTCTCCTCCTGACCCCCTGTTCTCCTCTTCTCTCCTCCTGACCCCCTGTTCTCCTCTTCTCTCCTCTCCTGACCCCCTGTACCATGCTCCATAGCACCCCTTGTCTGACCTTTGACTGAGGGGGGGGGGGGGGGCATTGGGTGGAGTATGGGCGGTACTTTTTAAATGTGGGAGGAGCTTGGGCGGGACTTTAAAATGTGGGAGTGGTTATCAAATTTACCTTCGGGCTGAAGCCCCTGGTCTTTTTCCCACCTAGCAACGCCCCTGCTAGCAACACAACAGACAGGCCGGCGGGTGTATGTGTGTGTATATATATATATATATATATATATATATATATATATATATATATATATATATAAATTGCGTTTTATAGTTGGCCCCCCTACTTTTGATCCCGTCCCCCCATGTGCCCCCCCTAAATATAAAAGCTGGAGACGCCACTGGTCCACTGACTCTACACTCTGGAGTGGTCCCCTTCCTGGGCAGACCCCGGGCAAGTGTACTCACAGACACTGTTTTTTTTAGAGTTACCGATGCCCCCAACTCCTCCAATCAGCTTCTCTTGGACCTCCGGATTCAGTCACACACTCGCGTTCACCAGGCCAACTGCCTGTGACCACCATCCACTGCTACAGAAGAGGAGACAGCCGTCACCCTCAGTGGCAGAGCTAGACTTTTAAAACAGGGGTGGCAAAGGGGTGGCAAGGTATTATTTTGGGGGGTCAATATACAAATTATTCAATTGTTCAATTACACTAAAAATAAGTTTCCTGTGTGTGCTGCCACGTTATGTTTTGTTTTGGAGCACGAATGAGCTGTGTGTCAGCTTAACCAATGAAAACTGTAGCAGCAACACGTCCCCCATATAGACCTCCCCCCCATACAGTAGGCCAGGGTAAGGTGAGGTCCTGTCCCCCATATAATATAGGTGAGGTCCCGTCCCCCATATAGATCCCCCCTTACAGCAGGCCAGGGTGAGGTGAGGTCCGGGGACCTCACCTCACCCTGGCCTACTGTACGGGGGGAAGATCTATATGGGGGACAGGACCTCACCTCACCCTGGTCTACTGTAAGGGGGGATCTATATGGGGGACCTCACCTCACCCTGGCCTGCTGTAAGGGGGGAGATCTATATGGGGGATGGAACCTCACCTCACCCTGGCCTGCTGTAAGGGGGGGATCTATTTGGGGGACCTCACCTCACCCTGGCCTGCTGTAAGGGGGGAGATCTATATGGGGGATGGAACCTCACCTCACCCTGGCCTGCTGTAAGGGGGGATCTATATGGGGGTCATCACCTCACCCTGGCCTGCTGTAAGGGGGGATCTCTATGGGGGACCTCACCTCACCCTAGCCTGCTGTAAGGGGGCATCTATATGGGGGACCTCATCTCACCCTGGCCTGCTGTAAGGGGGGATCTATATGGGGGACCTGGGTGAGGTGAGGACCCCCATATAGATCCCTCCTTACAGCAGGCCAGGGTGAGGTGAGGTCCCCCATATAGATCCCCCCCTTTATAGTCAGCAGGCCAGGCATTGGGCAAGGGCAGGTTCCCCATAAGATAGATCCCCTTTCCTTTACAGACTTCTGACTACTCAGTCAGTCACTAGTACAGTCAGAAAGTACTACAGTAGTATTCTCTTACCTACCTTTTGTAGTGACCAGCATGCCCCCCATCAATGTAGTGACCAGCATGCCCCCCATCAATGTAGTGACCAGCGTACCCCCCATCAATGTAGTGACCAGAATGCCCCCATCAATGTAGTGACCAGCGTACCCCCCCATAAATGTAGTGACCAGCATGCCCCCATCAATGTAGTGACCAGCGTACCCCCCCATCAATGTAGTGACCAGCATGCCGTGTCCCCTTTAATGCGGAGAGACTTACCTAAGGTAGAAGAACACAGCCCGACATCCATCCCACATGTTCAGTCTGCCCCGCAGCTAGTTCTCTTGACCGAGCGGTGAGCGCGGCACAGCGAACCAATCACGTCGTGAGTAGCGGCACAGCGAACCAATCAGGTGTGCAGGCACGCGTGATTGGTTAGCTGTGCAGCTGCTCACGGCGCCGCTGCTCACCGCTCACTCAGGAGAACTAGCTGCAGGCAGGCAGATGGAACATGTGGGACGGATATCGGGCTCTGTTCTGCTAACTTCTACAACCACTGAGTATCGTACGTTCGGCGATGTGACTATCGCCCATGCTCTATCGTTTAGCCCTACCTATGAGTGTAATGTTTTCAGTGGGGTGGCAACAGGGGTGGCAAGGACTTCGCCTGGGGTGGCAATTGCCATCCCAGCTAGCCCTCTGGCTTCGCCACTGGTCACCCTCTTTCAGGGACCTGGCTTCCTGCCCAAAGACCCCCTGCCACATGTGTCCTTGGCTTTATATACCCTGCCCCATAATGCACCGAGACAGCCAGTCTGTGCCAATCCATGGGACAGTAACAAAGCCTGTGTGTCAGTAGCTGGGTTTCCTCCACTGTCCAATGTGCCTCCCTATTGGACATAGTGGGGACACTCCCTCAGCCCAGATAAATCACACACTGGACACATAGAGCAGGCCTAACTAAGAAATCCTGCTCCCTGAGAAGAAGGAGGCATATAAATTTAGCCTGCTGCTCTGCTGTTGAGCAGACAGGGCCAAAACCACTCTGCCTACCTAGCACCTATCTAGGAGGGTGCTACATAGGTTATATGGTTTCCAATGGCATAGTTTACACCAGTGCGGTCAGTTCACTTCCATAAAAAAAATGTAAAAATGCTGCATTTTTCCTGCATTAAACTGTACTGGAACGCGGTAAAAGGCATCACAAACGCACTGGAACACACCTAAATGCATCAAAAACGCACTGAAAAGCACATGTCCTATTTAAGATAAAGAAAAAAAGAGGGGAAAAAATGCACTGGAAAGCGTAAAAAAACAATTTAAAACGCACCAGCAACTCATCAAAAATACGCATGCAGAAACGCATCCAGACTACGTTTCTGTTGTGTGAACCGATCCTATAAGAGAAGTATGGGTTTTTTTTTTCTTTAAAAATCTTACTTACCTAGGTGGATGCAGCTTTGGTCCACCGGCGCTTTTAACAATGAGAACCGATATCACTAGGTTCTCACAGCTCCCTGAGCAGAGAGTTGGTGTCAGTCAGTCACCACTGTTTACGCCCCCCTCTCCTGGCTGGGCCCAGAGAGCTGGGCTGTGGAGGGGGCGGGAGGCGCGGTCTCAGGCTCTCAGTGGCTCGCTGAGAGGCTGAGCCAGGTGACGATCCACGCATGTGGGTGGATCCTGACCCCGTTGTCGTGATCTTGCAGAAGCCTGGACCGGCTCTTTTGTTGTAAGCAGACTTCAGCCTGCTGGCAGCTGAGAACGGGTCACATGAGTGCAGAGTGAACTCACGCCTGTGATCCACAGGAGAAGAACAGCCAAACAAGCTTTAGCTGCACTTATCCTTTAATATGTCAACATAACTGATACATCTGCTGGACATCATTTGAAAAACAACAGACTTATTGGCTGGATCACCAGATAAAAATCGAAGAAAGAAAGCCTCAAAAACAACACAAATGTAGCCATCATATCTAAGAATTGGTAAGCTGCACTATAATAAATGTTTGCTTTTGGGTTTCATATCACTTTAAAGGAACCTCTTCTCTATACAAGCAATGCAAGTCTTCTGACACAGAGTCACTATGAATGCCTTTGAACGTCAAAGTGTTTTAGAAGCTTTGATTGACAGCTGATATTTTCTGACTTATTCCAAACACATATTATAGGCATACCCAACTTCAGCAGGGAGGAGCTTATCATTTTTAGGGGATTGTTATATCGGGCCACTTCAATGTACTACAGCCTCATTCAAAAATAAAAATGACAATCCAATCAGAATGTATTTTTACATTATGGGCGGAGTGTGTGCAGCTGGGTGAGAAGGGGAAATATGTGACCCTGTTGCAGGTATGACATGGTAGACTGATGGCTTAGCTGGAGGAACTGCAGTCTGCTCACATAATTTGTAATATACAGTAAACATATTTACCATTCTGAAGCTTCCCTCCAACCACTTTGCATATTATTTTATATATACTGTGATTATGTACTTCCCAAATATGCTGCAGAAATCTCCTTCCACTAAGTCTGGCTGCAGCCATTTTAACTGTGGGCAGCTGAAGCTACTGCCTGTTCATTCCTGGATTTACACAGACATACAGAGGTACACAGAGACACACACACATACACATATATCACATACACATATATACAAACACACTGAGGTACACAGACACACACACATCCACAGACAGACAGACACACTCACACCACTGCTTGCCTGCACATTTCTCCTTTCTTGATGAATACTCATGAATCTCTGAAGTCTCCTGTTATCTCTGCCCTCATCCAGCCCCCTCCAGCTCTGCAGCTCCCCTTGGCTCTCCTATGGCTTATCCCTCCTCCCTTGTTGGCAAACTCTCACAAGAGTAAGAGAGAGAGCTGTGTATGATGTCATTAGCCTAGTCTATTACCAGACAAGAAAGAGGAAGTGGGCTGTATAAGGTATTTACTGGTGGATAAAAAAATGTTTTACTATCCAAAGTTAAAAAAAAAAAACAAGGGCAGAGGATTTAATAGATGGAAAGATGAAAAAATGACTGAATAGCCACTTCCACTTTAAGTTACCATTGTCACCAATCCATTCTGAGTTCTCTATATATTCCTATATAGTTGGTTGATTTTTCAATAGAATATACAGAGTTCAGGCCAGTGTTATGAAATTGAGATTTTTGGGTTTCCTCCAGGGAACTCAGAAAGTCCACTCTAGATGGAGCTTCTTTACAGAGGGGGGTTGAACGCCAATCAGCCTCATTTAACCCTCTTCCTGTAAGCCTAGGCCAGTGATAGCGAACCTTGGCACCCCAGATGTATTGGAACTACATTTCCCATGATGCCTTTGCACTCTGCAGTTTAGTTGAGCATCATGGGAAATGTAGTTCCAAAACATCTGGGGTGCCAAGGTTTTCCATCACACTTTCTTAAGTGCATCATTAAGGGCCAATTCACACCACATGCAGTCCAGTGCATTTTTTTTTTCTGCATCAAAAACACATGGCTCCTCCTGCTTCCTCTTCTGCTGCAGTCTCGGGCCTCTTCATTCACCTCTGTAGTGACAGTGGCACCTGCCAATTCGCAAACAGAGGATCTGCCAGCAACACCACCACCTAGGTCACCAACAACCATCTCCACAATGTCCCGTGGAAGCGTTCAGCTTTCTATCTCCCAAACACTGGAGCGGAAAAGGGAGTACCCCCCTACCCACCCGCGATCCCTGGCCCTGAATGCCAGCATTTCAAAATTCCTGGCCTTTGAAATGCTGTCATTCCGTCTGGTGGAGACGCAGAGTTTTAAAAGCCTTATGGCGGTGGCTGTCCCACAGTACGTCGTGCCCAGCTGCCACTACATTTCCAGGCAAGCCATCTCTTCCCTGCACAACCAAGTGGGGGAAAAATCAGGTGTGCACTGCGCAACGCCATCTGTGCCAAGGTCCACCTAACTACCGATACGTGGACCAGTAAGCACGGTCAGGGGCGTTATATCTCCCTAACGGCACACTGGGTAAATGCAGTGGCGGATGGGCCTGAGGCGGATAGCAATTTGGCGCATGTCCTTCCACCACCGAGGATTGCAGGGCGCTTCAGTTTGCCTCCTGTTCCTAACTCCTCCTACTCCGCTTCCTCATCCTCTACTGCCTCCTCCTCCGGTCAGCGTAACACCTTCACCACTAACTTCAGCATAGCCAGGGGTAAACGACAGCAGGCAGTTTTAAAACTTGCCTGTTTGGGGGAAAAACCACACACCGCGCAGGAGTTGTGGAGGGGCATTGAACAGCAGACCGATGAGTTGTTGGTGCCAGTGAGCCTCAAGCCCGGCCTGGTGGTGTGCGATAACGGGCGAAATCTCATAGCCGCTCTGGGCCTAGCCGGTTTGACGCACATCCCTTGCCTGGCGCATGTGCTGAATTTGGTGGTGCAGAGGTTCCTTAGAAATTACCCCGATATGTCAGAGCTGCTGCAGAAAGTCCGGGCCGTCTGTGCGCACTTACAGCCTTCTCACCCTGCTGCTGCTCGCCTGTCAGCGCTGCAGCGTAACTTTGGCCTTCCCGCTCACCGCCTCATATGTGACGTGCCCACAAGGTGGAACTCCACCTTACACATGCTGGCCAGACTGTGCGAGCAGCAACAGGCCATAGCGGAGTTTCAGCTGCAGCACGCACGCATGAGTTGCTCTGTGGAACAGCACCACTTCACCACCAGTAACTGAGCCTCCATGCGAGACCTGTGTGCCTTTTTGCGCTGTTTCGAGCACTCCACCAACATGGCCAGTGCCGATGACGCCGTTCTCAGCTTAACTATCCCACTTCTATGCCTCCTTTAAAAAACGCTTCGGGCGATGATGGAAGAGGATGTGGCACAGGAGGAGGAGGAGGAGGAAGAGGTATCATTTCCAAGGCTTTCAGGGCAGTCATTCACAAGTGCACAAATGGTGATTCACAAACTTCACAAACTCAAAAGTCCGTGTCCATAAATAATGCATTCATCCCAAGTGTCCATATAATAAATCAATCAAAAAGGTAAATCCACTCCCATGTGTCCAAAAGAATAATCTTGTGCAAACTTAAATAAGTGCTTCTGTGAGCAGTGCAATCCCACCACCAGGTGAATCAGTCTCTCACCTCCACTACAGACCCAATGATTGGTCAGTACCAGCGTTAGTAAAGCACAGAGATCTTCGGATCACATAGGCTATAGAAAGCCTGTCACCTCCAGAGGGATTACCAAGGATTACCACATAAAGGGAACAAAGGAAAAAATCTAGTGCTCTCTGTAATGTTCAGCAAGCTACTTTATTCAAATAAGAGGAATATTACTCACTATTTTTGGTTTATTTAGCTTGTATTGTGAGGTGTAGACACTTTAAGTGTATGCTGCCGGTCTCGTTATTGATTAATTTACTTTATTGAATTATTGCACATTTTACTATATGCACTATCACTAGTCACATTTTTTTGCGCTGATAGTTTTTTGTTATATTTCAGTCATTCACAAGTGGCTCAGAGGGTGGGTTCCTGCACACACAAACGCCAGGTACACAATTGTCCAGCAGGGGCACAGTTCTAGAGGATGACGAGGATGGGGAGGAGGAGATGGAACCATGTTCACAGCAGGGTGGCACCCAGGCCAGCTCATGGCCATCACTGGCTGGGGGGATACAGAAGACACAGACGATACACCTCCCACAGAGGACAGCTTTTGTAACTTGTGCTGATTACTGGGTGGCCACGCTGCTGGATCCCTGTTACAAGGACAACGTACCGTCCTTAATTCCCTCACTGGAGTGTGATCGGAAGATGTGCGAGTACAAGAGCACGCTGGTAGACGCGATGCTGCTGGTGGCATTCCCACCTGACAGCGGGGCCACAGTGGAAGCACAAGGCCAAGGCAGAGGAGGAGGAAGAGGTTGCCAACGCAGCCAGGGCACCGCCAGCACCTCAGAAGGCAGGGTTAGCATGGCCGAAATGTGGAAAAGCTTTGTCAGCACGCCACACCAAGCAGCAGCACCACCAGGTGATATGGAACGTCTTAGCAGGAGGCAGCATTTCACCAACATGGTGGAGCAGTATGTGTGCACACGCCTAGACGTACTGAATGACGGGTCTTCCCCCTTCAACTTCTGGGTCTCCAAATTGGGCACATGGCCTGAGCTTGCCCTTTACACCTTAGAGGTGCTGGCCTGCCCTGCAGCCAGTGTATTATCTGAACTTGTATTTAGCACAGCTGGGGGCGCTATCACAGACAAGCGCAGCCTCCTGTCCAGAGCCAATGTGGACAAGCTCACGTTCATTAAAATGAACCAGGCATGGATCCCACAGGACTTGTCCGTACCTTGTGCAGAATAGACATGTATACCGGCCTTACCCAGCCATTGTTGTATTTTTGATCTTTCTCACTCTTTTGGGGTGTACCCTAATTTAAAAAGAAATCTAAAATTAAAAACAAAAACCAGTGTTGGCTACCTCGTCCTCCTCCACCGCCACATCCGCCGCCACCTCAACCTCCTACTCCATATGGGCCTTGTCCTCCTAGATCAAGATGATTCATTTTTATTTTTCTGTTTTTTATGTTATTTTAAGTTATTGCCCTATCCACATTTGTTTGCAGAACACTTGCCATGCTCTTAAGAAGATTTTGCTGCCATTTGCAGCCCTCTAGCCCTTTCCATGTTTTTTTTAGAGCCATTTTAGTGCTCAAAAGTTTGGGTCACCATTGACTTCAATGGGGTTCGGGATCGGGGGAAAAGTTCGGGTTAAGTTCGGGTCACAAACCCGGACTTTTTTTTCAAGCTCGGCCGAACCCGCTGAACCCGGACATCCAGGTGTTCGCTCAACTCTATTGGTAAGCTGCAATATATTTTTTAGTTTAGGGTTTAATACCACTTCAGTTGGTGCTGGGGGTGCAGAAAGGTTGAAGGGGGACCTATGTTGGAAAAACAAATATTTTAGAAGGATCATTAAACATGACAGTTGAACAAAAAAAAAGCTATTTATTCCAAGAAAATATAAATCGAAACTAAACTGTAGAGTTGTTTGTCTCTGGCTTGCTGACAGGGCTCAGCTATAATTTCTTGCTTTGGGCACTCTTCCAAATAGAACACAGGTCAGGAAGTGCTCCAGCACATGAAGAACATGCTATAAAATCATGATGGGATGAAGTCAAATGAAATTGTGCATGTTAAGGTATTTGTGACATAACTGTTTGTATAAAGTCATCATTACAGACACTGGTTTGGCTTTATTTAGGACATGTTAGGTGCAGGAGAGGCGTCTTGTGCATGTTTTAGCAAAGTTTGGCTACACACCATACCCCACACACTGAGGCTGCAAGCTATACCCCATATACTGGGGCTACAAACCGTACCCCATACACCGGGGCTGCAAGCTATACCCCATACACTGGGGCTACATGTTGTACCCCATGCACTGGGGCTACATGCTATACCCCATACACTGGGGCTACATGCCATACCCCATACACTGGGGCTACATGCCGTACCCCACACACCGGGGCTGCATGCTATACCCCATACACTGGGGCTACATGTTGTACCCCATACACTTTGGCTACATGCCATACCTCATACACTGGGGCTTCATGCCTTACCCCATACACTGGGCCTACATGCCATACTCTATACAGTGGGGCTACATGCCATACCCTATATACTGGGCTTACATGCCATACTCCATGCACTGGGGCTACATGCCATACCCCATATACTGGGGCTACATGCCATACTCCATACACCGGGGCCAAATGCCATACCCCATATACTGGGGTTACATGCTGTACCCCATATACTAGGGATGCATGCTACACCCCATACACTGGGGCTACATGTTGTACCCCATACACTGGGGCTACATACCGTACCCCATACATCAGGGCTGTACGCTATACCCTATACACTGGGGCTTCATGTTGTACACCATACACTGGGGCTATATGCCGTACCCCATACATCGGGGCTGCATGCTATACCCCATAGACTGGGGCTTCATGTTTTACCCCATACACTAAGGCTACATGCCATACCTCATACACTGGAGCTACATGCCATACCCCAAACACTGGGGTTACATGCCATACCCCATACACTGGGGCTACATGCCATACCCCATATACTTGGGCTACATGCCATACCCCATACACTGGGGCTACATGCCATACCCCATACACTGGGGCTACATGCCATACCCCATACATTGGGGCTACATGCTGTACCCCATACACCGGGGCTGCATGCTATACCCCATGCACCGGGGCTACATGCCATACCCCATAAACCAGAGCTGCACGCCAAACCCCATAAACCAGAGCTGCCCACCATACCCAATACACCAGGGCAACATGCCATAGCCCACACACTGGGGCTGCACACTATACCCATACACCAGGGCTGCATGCCATACCCTATACACAGGGGCTGCATGCCACACCGAATACACCGGGGCTACACTCTATACCCCATACACCAAGGCTACATGCCATACCCCATACACCGTTCGTTGGCTATACTCCATCTTCCATCTTTAAAACTAAATATAAAAAGTATCAATGAGGAGGCAGGTGGCCATACTGCACAGAGCAAAAGCAACATAGTAGAATTTTCAGTCCTGGTCAGTGATAATTGCCGCCAGGACCAATAGAAAGGAGAATGCAGAAATGCAATAAAACCCTGACAGAGTGTCCAACCCTTCCCCGCCTCATTAGAAACAAAACTATAAAATGCTCTGTAACCTATAAATCTATATGATTACCCCATAAAGGGCTCATTTACAAATGTGGCTGGAGGAAAGAGGCTGAAAAAATGGCGTTTGAGCCCAAAAGAGTGTCATAGAATGCTGTACAGTGCCATACAATAAAGTACAGTGTCATTGAATTCTATAGAGTGTAATGCAATAATAATAATAATTATATTCTTTTTAGGGCCACGTGGTCCAGGGCCGGGACATGGGGGGGGGGCAGGAGGGGCAGCTGCCCTGGGCAGTGTGATATCATATGACACATCTGTTTCCAAAATATATTCTGTCAGGCCTATCCCTGGCTGGTGATTAAGGAATCCCAAAGACCACTTGTCCTCATGTTTTCATATAGAAGGATGAAAGGAAGCTCTCATAGTGTAGTAAAATTAATCATTTAAAGAAACGAAAAACATGAAAAACGTACAATCAAGGATAAATATATCCGGCGATGGCTCAGGCTAACCTCCCGTGATAGTACTAGCGTGGCTTCTGGTATTTTCTGTCCACGCCCTACGCGTTACGTCACAAATCACATGACTTCTTCAGGTGATTCCTTTCATCCTTCTATATGAAAACATGAGGACAAGTGATAGGGCTGACAGAATATATTTTGGAAACAGATGTGTCGAGGACATCTAGTGGTGGAACACTAGTATAAACACTTTATTAGAGAGCACATTGGTGCCAGTTGTCTACACTGGTGAAGGGACACATGATAGCACATATTAAGAACTATTTGTTTTCTTGATGGACGAACGCCATATGTGTTATTAAACATTACAGTCAAACTTTTTGCACGTGTTTTTCTTACATCAAGTGACATACCTTTTACCTTTAATATTAATTGATGTTGTATTTATGTTTGCACATCCTATCCCCATTCCACATTTGCACTATTGCACCATGCACTTTTTTTATTTACATATTTGCATTTAATGGTAATGCTAATAATTTTTTATACTAATTTGTCACTGCTACTATTTGTTTAAGGTCATATGTTCAAGCAGCCTTTTAACGGTAGCGCTACACTTTTTGATTACATTTTTATACTAAAGAAACACTGCCTGTCCGCTCTCATCCGATCCCATCCGATCCGATCCCCAGGACGGATGGAAAATAGGGTTTCCATCCGTCCGGATTTCACGGACGGTATCGGATGTGGATTGCAGCGGGTGTCAGCGGACATGTCACCGCTGACATCCACTGCTCCATAGGGCTGAATGGGGCATCCGATCAGATCCGCCTAAAAAACTGAAATCTGATCGGAACGCCCGTGTGAAAGAGCCCTTAAGTCCCCGTTCACACTGGGGCGACCTGTCAGGCGACCTGGTCACCTGACAGGTCGCCGTAGGTCGCCTTCCATAGAGAAGCTGTGGACCCGTTCTAATAGGAGCGACACAAGTCGCTCCGACTTAGAA
This sequence comes from Pelophylax lessonae, assembly GCF_965119305.1. NCBI lineage: Eukaryota > Metazoa > Chordata > Amphibia > Anura > Ranidae > Pelophylax > Pelophylax lessonae. The sequence goes on from NC_138768.1 coordinate 81,667,907, forward strand.
AAAGGGTCCGGAGCTTCTTTGGGGCGACCCGGAGCGACCTGCATAGACTTCAATGTTATGAAGTCCGTGCCGGCCGCTCCGAGGTCGCGGTGCGAGCAGCGCGCCGCGACCTATGAGGTCACCCCGGCAAGTAGCGTCGCCCCAGTGTGAACGGGGCCTAATTGTGTTTTTTTTGGTTTGTTTGTTTGTTTTTTCAACATATTTTGCATGTGCCTATAAAATAATTCATAAATATGCCCACACTAGTTTACATTGGTTTTCAGCAGGAGGAGGAAATACTCACAACTTCCATCTAATGATAACAGTACGTTGGTGTGTCCCTCATCATACATAGCCTGCCTGACCACACAGATAAAAAACACTCATACTCATAAACCATGACAGGGTTTTCTTTATTACCACTGCAAATGTACAGTATAAAAAGTAAAACAAATCCTAAAAGTAGCAATCATATTTTTGCCAAAATCTCAATGTAATCTAAGACTAGGTTCACATCTACAGCATGTGGTTGCGGTTGATGGGGTTTTCCTGCGTATTTTGAGTTTTTTTAACAAGCAAATTTAATGTATTTTTGCGTGCAGTTTTCATGCATTTTTTTTTCCCTCAACAAATTGTGCATAGCCGGTTGTTGAAAAGCGGGCAGCCGCTGCGTCCTTAAAGCGAAGTTCCAGTCATTTTTGTGTTTATTAAAAGTCAGCAGCTACAAAAACTGTACCTGCAGACTTTGAATAAACACACATTCACCTGCCCCACCATCCAGCAGTGTCCTCACCCCAGTCGTTTTCTCCCTGTGTCCTCCCTCGTGGCATCGGCATCTTTACTATGGGTACTTGGCAGTGACAGCTTGCTGCTTCACAGCCGGGTGCCCACTGCGCATGCGGTGCTGCGCTCTGTGACTGGTCCAGAAGTCTTCTAGGAACTGTCATGTGTCCCAGAAGACTTTGGGAGGGAGGGGGGAAGGAGAACTTCCACTTTCAATTACCTAAGCTGACGGGAACGGAAGTGGGAGTGTGCACCTGTCAAAATCGGGTACCCCCCCCTCCCCCCCAAAGGCTCGATTTCACAAACAGGAGCCAGGGAGGAGGCCTTAAAGCGGAACTCCCACTTTTGGGTGGAACTCCCCTTTACCAATCAATGAGTCATTAGCTGTCAGCGGGGTTCTCCGCTGACAACTGAATGTAAAAAAAAAAAAAAAAAAGAATTGCTGGCAAAGAAAAAACAGGAAACAAACGACGAGGCCCCCTACCCCCAATCCATACCAGGCCCTTCGGGTCTGGTGTAGATTTTGAGGGGAACCCCATGGCATTTTTTTTTTTTTTAATGGCGTGGGTTCCCCCCAAAATCTATACCAGAGCCTTATCTGAGCATGCAGGCCAGGAAAGTGGGGGAGGAGGGGAGGGACTCGCTCTGAACCATAACGGGCCACATGCCCTTACCATGGAGGGGTGCTTTTGGGCAGGGGCAGAGGCACACAACATTTGCATTTTTGACGCGGGTCCATTGAAGTCTGTTACATGCAAAACGCAATCTGCTGTGGGAAAAAAAAGTTCCTGACCCTTTCCAAAAATGCAGAGGCAGAAAAACGCATAGATATGAGTGTGTCCCATAGAAACCATGTTAAATGGACTGTAATGCTTTTCTGCAAACTGTAAAATGCACTAAAAAATGCATAGGTGGGAATCTAGACTAAATACTAACACATTATTGTATATAATAGTAGTCTAGGTCACGGCGTGCTGACGTCACCTTCGCGTATTTGTCCACGAAGGACGGGCGAGCAGAGCCGTCCGGCCGGCGGCTGCTATCCCTCTCCACTGTATGCACCTGTCATCTGATGTTTGTAAGTGTCTCTCTGTTTTTACAATAAACTACCATTGGGTTTTATGCTATGGCGTCTTCCTCTGTGTTCCCTGGGTAATGCTTACAACTGCATCCTGAGCCCACGGTGGAAGTTCCAGCGGAGGTTACAGCGGAGGTTTTGATTTGAACATCTTGCCTGCCTATTATACTACCTGGAGTCGGTAAGGGTACCCACACCCACTGTTGCTCCTTTTGGTCTGCATGATTGGGACCCTCTTTTCTTATGCTCTCCACTAGTGTCTTTCTGGTAAGCGGCAGTCCTACTGGGGGAGGTGTCTGAACTACTTTTTGGCTATCACTTATTATCATCTGGTAAGAGGTACCTATTGAGTCTGGTGGTGATTGATTCATCTTATCCACACCTATCCACTATTCACATTTTCCAGCACGGGAACCTTGGTGTTCCTCAGCACTTTGGGTTTTATCTCTATTTTTGTTTTTGGTTTTACGCTATGGCGTTTGTTTTTCTTTATTTTGTATAACGTCCCATTGAGGAGATCTACATCGGAACCGTGAGGTCCACTGTGTTATACTCCCTGAGGGCAGTTGGAGTCACCTTTCACTATTTGGCCTTTTTATATTCAGTTTCCGGTAAGCGGTACCTGCACAAGTTACTTCACTTCACGTTTATTATTGGACATTTATATGGACTTTTTCATTATATGTTTCAATTTTTAGCGCAACTTAATTTACTATTTTTTTTGGGGTGTCAGTCGCACTTGAAGTTGCTGCTTTTTTTGGTATTCTTTTTTGAATTTAGCGCAGTTGTTTTCCATTTTTTACATTATTGTATATGCAAACCCAATTACTAAAAAAACCTAATTTATCTAAAGATAATTTAGATGAAATCTCTCCAAAGGGATAACAAGGCTCTTATAAAAATAAAAAATAATTCAGGCAGCACATCCCCGGCTAGGCTGCATTTCTGATATACAGCAGATAAATTGTTTTAAATATAACATTCAATTGTAATAATGGAGCACTTGTGATCATCACTTGGATGGTTAAATTTCTGGTATAATGATGTGGGAAAAATGTATTCATAGATTTATTTATCTACATTCAGATTTCAGGCAGTAGTGTGATGCTGTCTGAATTATTATTTTTTTTATTTTGCTTTGTAAATACTTTTTTTATGTTCAGTACAGCTGCTGCATACTCTATATTACAGCAAACGTCCTTTCTTCCTCTTTGCACTGCAGAATTATTTTGTCAGCTCTTGTTATACTTTTGTCACAAGAGCAGGTGTCCCTATTGGAAGATTTCCACTCTATTGCTGTTCTTGTGACAACTAACAGTTTGGGGTTTTTCCATCACAACAGCAGGAAAGCAGACAATTGCCAAAACATGGAGGATGCCAGTGCTCTGAATAATTGCATACTTGATACTTCTCAGGCAATAGTTTACACAAAGATTGAGACAACATATAGGGTGCGACAATATACTAAAGTCTGGCAGCCCTGGATTGACAGATATTTGGCCCCCGACTTGGACATGACCCTTTTTGGAGCCCTAATCTATTTTATAATTCTGCCATCAATTAGCACTCCCAGCAGAGGCGTAACTAGAACCTTCAGGGCCCTGGTGCAAGAAACCATGAAGGGCCCTTGGCCGCCCCTTCCCTTCAGGCCTGGGCTCTTCCCACTGATCCTGGGGCCCTTTAATCTTGATGTGGGGCCCTTTTTTTTACGGTCCCGCTGCGGGACCCTTTCACAAGTTCGGCAGTGGGCCCCCTTCCTGCCATCTTAAGGCCACCCCATAGTGGTGGAATGCCAGGGCCCAGTTGCAAGTGTGACCCTTGTGATCCTGGAAGTTCACCCACTGGTGTCAGTAGTTTTTGTTTTTTGGTATTTTAATTGTATTATTTTTTATCATTTTATTTTATTTTTTTACAATGTCACTGACTATGACTCTGTCCATTCAGAAAAAGGAAGGAGCTGGTAAATTACATATTTACCAACCCCTTCCTGGTTCTCTATTGTGACAAATCCCCTGCAGCAGCCGGCAGGAGAGGGGAGGGAGAACAGTGGGGGGGGGGGGGACCAGGAGAGCACACGGGGACCCGGAGACAGCAGAACACAAGTGAACTGGATAGGAGGAGTGGCGGGGGCAGCATTAAAACACTTACAGTATTGCCGATCAAAACGAGCCTGTTAGCATAGCAGGGACGCCGATTTGCGTTCCACCTGCGTTCCAAGATGGCGGAAGTGGCGTGTCACGTAGATCCAACCCAATGTACTTCATCAGCAAAGTCTGACGTCATCACGTCTGACCCCTGATGACATCAGACATTTCTGACAAAACGTGTTGGGTTGGATCTAGGTGACACATCACTTCCGCCATCTTGGAATGCAGGTGGAATGCAAATCGGCGTCCCTGCTATGCTAACAGGCTCGTTTTGAGCTGCAATTTTTTAAGTGTTTTAATTAGTGCATGGCCAACAAAATGTTTTAAATCCTACACCATGAGCAGCTTTCTGTCTTCCCCTTGAATTTATGTGGTATACTAATCTGGAGATACCTCCGGGCTGGATTGAGGTGCGATTGTGGAATGGTTTTTCCAAATGAGAGGATCCATTCCCATATATTATGCATCCTAATTTCCTGTGTCTGGTGAGTAGGGAGTGTATCTGATGGTGGTGGAAGAAAGCACAGCTCACCTTTGTGTCTGGAACCACTTGAGAAGATTTTTTACATCACCATTTCCCTGTTTGAAGCACATGGTGGTCGTGTATAGACATTTGACACAGTGTTTTTATAAGTTGATTTTTGATGAGGAATTTATGGAAAGTGGAGCGCGGTTATTAATTTGTTATTTGTCACAATTTCAGGCCTCACAACCAGCTGCTTTAAATTTGCAATCACAACATTTTAACCACTTTACAACCGGAGGATTTTGCTGTCTTCCGTCCAGGCCACTTTTTGCGATTCGGCGCTGTGCGACTTCAACTGACAATTGCGCGGTCGTGCAACGCCGTACCCAAACGAAATTTACGTCCTTTTTCTCCCACAAACAGAGCTTTCTTTTGGTGGTATTTGATCACCTGTGCGATTTTTACTTTTTGCGCTATAAACAAAAAAAGAGCGTTTATTTTGAAAAAATAACAATATTTTTCACATTTTTTTATATGAAATTCCCCCCAAAAAAGATGTAAAAACCAATTTTTTTAAAAGTTTTTTGCCAATTTGTTTTATGCTACATATGTTTGGTAAAAAAAATCGCAATAAGCGTATTTTGATTGGTTTGCGCAAAAGTTATTGCGTTTACTAACAAAGGGAAAGATTTCTGTCATTTTTGGTGTTTTTTTTTTAACGCGTAATGGCGGCGATCTGCGATTTTTTTTGCGGGACTGCGACATTGCGGCGGACAGACCGGACCCCTGACTGACATTTTTGACACTTTTGGGGGTACCAGTGACATTACTGCAGTAATCAGTGCTATATATATGCACTGTTACTGTAAAAATGACACTGGCAGGGAAGGGGTTAATTTTATTGGAGAGGGAGGGGTTAATGTATGCCTGGTGCTTACTGACGTGTAGGGGGGGAGGTGACTATGTGATTCATGGACAGATCGGATGTCCAGCTATGCTGAACAGTCCGATCTGTCACTCCCTGTCACTATGGAGATCCGCCCGCTGTGTTTACACACAGCGGGCGGATCTCCAGACTCGATCCCCGACGATCGGGTAAGAGCAGCGGCGATCGCCGCTGCTCCTCCCCTGGCCCGACTCCCGCTGTGAATGAAAACAGCGGGAGCGAGCCTCCGGCGGCGCGCAAGCGCCGCCCAGAAGGGGAGGAGTCCAGTCACGTTAATACTACGTGACTGGACGGGAACGAGCCACACTGCCGCAGTACTATTACCGTAAGCGGTAGTAAAGTGGTTAATTTTACCCACATTATTTTTCTTATTTCTCCAATTTCACGCATTTGTATTGTTTGCATTTATAGTTTGATGGTTTGATGTTATACACTATAACACACTGTTAGGTTTTGATACTGGTGAAGTCCAGAGTGTGCAGGTTGAGGGTACACACCTATGTTTTTCAATTCTTTTTGATAACTATCTTGTATGCAGTGGCATGTTTATCACCTAATAAAATATTTGATCTAAAAAAATGTGTGGTTTTTCTTCACTTTTTTGTCCTGGTGACAAAGGTTGCGAGAACAAATATGGAGAGTAAAGGCCCGTACACACGTACCGATTGTCGGCCGTAAAGATTCGGCCGACGACCAATTGGACGATTTTCGGCTTGTTAGTATGATGCTTCCGACAGCCGACAGCGCATTTTCGGCCAAACAGAATCTGTCGTGCAAGCATTAAAATTTTTGTTGTCCAACACCAGAACGGCCGATTGTTCGCCAGTCAGTACAGATTTCGGCCGACAGACAGCAGATTTGCAAGACTGGGCATGCTCAGAAAAGAAAAAACACAGGGAAAGTTAACCATCACATGACATCACTTCTGCAGTCGGCTGTTGTTGGCCGACAAAATTCGTGTGCAGTCTTTTGCACTTTTCAACAGACAAGACTGCAGACGCAGACTGCTATAAAAAACCTGACAGTTCTACCAACTCTATCTAAAACTAATTTAAAAAAGTAATTAAATATATATTTTTTTTTAATCTGAGGCTTTCATTAAAATAATACCACAAGGTAAGTCTTTGTGAAGACTCTTGTTGTTCAAGGGAGGCAGCACACTGTTCCTGTACCTTAATTTCCTCGGGGTGTTGCTGGCATTGTGAAAAAAGTGTGCAGTGGTGAATGAATAGTGGGTGTGGTGCTGACAGTCAGAGGAGCTAAAAGGGACATAATTCTTAGATTTTAGGCTCTAAAGCCTCGTACACACTCAACGATTGTTGGGCGTGAATTTTCGGCCAACGTCAGATCGGCCGATTTTCGGCTTGTTAGTATGATGCTTCCGACAACCGACTCCGACTTTTCGGCCGAACAAAATCTGGTGTGCATGCTATAAAATTTTTGTTGGCCGTCAACAGAACGGCCGATTTTCCGTCAGTCAGTACAGATTTCGGCAGACAAAAATCAGATGAGCAAGACTGAGCATTCTCAGAGAAGAAAAAACACACGGAAAGTAAACCAGCACATGACATCACTTCTGAAGTTGGTTTTTGTTGGCCGAGAAAATTCGTGTGCAGTCTAGAGCACATTTCAACCAACACAACACCGGACAAAAGACGGCCGATCGGTCGGCCGATAATCGTTGCGTGTGTACGAGGCTTAACTGGTAGGGCCCTCTGATTCCTCCTGTATTGAATAGTATTGTAACTGTACTGCCTGCAAACTGTTGGCGCTATATAAATTCTGTATTATAATAATTATTAAACAAAACCTGAACCTACTCACAGAATATACAGTCCTCCCACCCACAAAGCATGCTTTACCTGCTTGCCTACTGGGCACTTTTACCCCCTTCCTGCCCAGGTCATTTTTCAGCTTTCAGCGCTGTCACACTTTGAATGACAGGGCAGGGCAGCAAAAGATGTGGAGCGTGTGGCCTTGCTGCCTGTCGCTATTGAGGCTCTTGGTGCTCCTGCGTTCTCAGTCTGTCTCCCGAAAACTACTAGCGCCCGTGTGGGCATACATTGGGCAGCACTGAGATACAACAAAGTAGGAAAAATTTAATTTTTTTTTATATTTAAAAACAAAAATGGTATTTAGCAACCCAAAAGCCATTCCATTAGGGTTTACATTTACTTTAAGTGCAAAATATTAAGTGAGAGAAGGAAAAGGGTATTTCATATCTTTACAATTTTTACACATTCACAGATCACAGATAAATCTACAAACATTTGGGCTGGCCCTGTATTTCTGAATATGTTGCTTTACCTACATACACATTGCTAAACCAACAAAACATATAATGTTGCACAGATGATGCCATTTTAGTTTACTTTTATTTTTTGTTGCCACCATAAATTAGTTTGTGGTCATTGTGGTCATATTAGGTCAAATATTTAGCGGTATGGAGTCATTTTCAGGGAAAGTGAAACCACTGAGCAGAGAATTCCCTGTGGAGCCAGCTGAAGGGGAAGTTTTGACAATTGTGCAATGAATTACCCTCCTGAACTGTGGCCCCTTAATTAGAAGTCAATTATATTTGTAATATAGTCATCCTGTTTTATGATCTTCCTAGAAGCCTGTGCAATAAACTAACATTTTTACTGGAAATATGGTGCTATAAGGTGCAGCAGGGCTTACTGTAAAGTGTATGTTTGGATGAAATAAGTAATATATAAAAGTAAGGCCCTGTTCACACCTGAGCGTTTTTCAGCTTGTAAAACGCTCATCTCTTAAGTCTCAAAATGCCCAACAAGCAAAATCCCATTCAATTCAATGGCTCCTGTTCACATATGAGCGTTTTGTCGCCTGAAGCAAAACACCTGAAGCTCAAAAAAGTACAAGAGCTTCTTTTTTGGCAGATTACAGGCATTTTTGTTAGATATCGATGCCTACCTCCAAACACCTGAAAACAAACGCCTGAAAAAACGTCTGGAAAAATGCCCAAAAAAATGCCTAAAAAACACCTGAAAAAACGCCTGAAAATAATACGCTCAGGTGTGAATGGAGCCTAAGACTTTACTCACATTTACAGTAATAGGCAGTAATACACATGTGCTACCGCAACATCCAGTAATGAGCCTTGCATGCGTATGCGCATTGTGGTGCTGTTCATTCTCATCTCCACAAGTCACCTGTATTCTATATACTGTGATATAATAGCGACAGGGCTGCCATTTTGCGCCAGACCACGTACCTAGTACGTGATCTGATACTTCCAGGTCTAGGGCGCGCACGCGCACAGATGGCGACCCGCTGGCGACCCGCTCCCACTGTGATTGGATACAGCGGGAGCCAATCAGCGAGTCCAGTGGACCCGATGTCCTCCGGCACCCGGCGATCGTTCAGGAGGAAGGCAGAGCGGCGGTCTGCCTAGGTAAACAAGGCAGACCGCTGTTCTGTGAGAGAGGAATGTGCTGATCCTGTGTTCCTGCTAAGCACCTCCCCAACACAGTTAGTAATCACTCCCTAGAACACATTTAACCCTTTGATCACCCCTGATGTTAACAGCTACCAGGGCCAGGACAAGGGGTGGGCAGGAGGGTCAGCTGTCCTGGGCACTGTGATATCATATGAAGTAGGGGGGGCACCACAAGGAGATTGGGGGGAGATAATTTATGTGTGGAAGGGGGCATTTGTTAGGACTAGAGTGCTAAGAGTGGTGATTTAGGGGGATTTGTGTTGGGAGTGGGGATGAGGGAAGAAGATTTGTGCTGGGAGGGGGGGATTTGAAGTGGAGGGGAGATGACGTGTACTTGAAGGGGAAATTTTAGGTGAAGAGGATTTGTGCTGGGAGGGGGTGCATCTCTTTTGAGGTAGGGACTTTGGAACTGGGGGGAATTTGAGGGATGAGGGGTAAAGATTTCTCCTGAGCAGGGGAATTTCAGCAGGGGGGCACATTTGTACTGGGAGGAGAGGAAGTTTATGCTTAGGGGGTGAGCATGCAGATTAGTGCGCAGTGTTTTTGTGGGAGGGATTTTTGCTGACGCATAATGTTAATACATTTTTGGGGGGGGGGGCACAGTTTGGCATGTTTGCCCTGGGCACTAGATTACCTTGTCCTGGCACTGACAGCTTCCCTGCCATTGTCATTAGTACAGTAACAGTTCATATTTTTTTATGTTTACAAACAATTTTTATTAGAAAAGCCAAAGTCTCCATTCAAACTACCGCGACTTGTCAGGCGACTTGTCAGCCTGACAAGTCGCGGTCCGTCACGGTCCATTGTGTGCTACAGTAACCGTTCTAATAGGAGCGACTCAAGTCGCTCTGACTTAGAAAAAGGTTAACGTACTACTTCGGGGTGACCTGGAGACGACTTGCATAGACATTCATTCTATGAAGTCCGTGCAAGTCGCGCCGAAGTCGCGGTGCACGCGACTTCACAGGTCACCCCCGAAGTCGTTCCGCGTTAGTGTGAACCGGCACAAAATTCAGTATAATTGTACAAAGATATGAAATACAAAATTATAACAGAAATAAAGGATTATCAGTATAAGGTCAAAATCCTGATACATTGTAGGGAGGTAACATAAAATGAAGGTCTAAGTGTAGTACACAAATTTTTTAGCACAGATCAGTGTATTAGTGTCACTGGTCCCCAAAAAAATATCAGAAGTGTCAGTTAGGTGACCGATATTTCCGCCGCAATATCGCAGTCCCGCTATAAGTCTCTGATCGCCACCATTACTAGTAAAAAAAAAAAATAAATAAACAAAAATATATCATAGTTTGTAGACGCTGTAACTTTTGCGCAAATCAATCCATATAAATGTATTCAGATTTTTTTTTTACCAAAATAATGGAGCAGAATACATATTGGCCTAAATTAATGAAGAAATTCGATTTTTTAAATGTTTTATTGGGAATGTTTTATAGCAGAAAGTAAAAAATATTGTTTTTTTTTTTCAAAATTGTCATTTTTTTTGTTGTATATAGCGCAAAAAATTAAAACTGCACAGGTGATCCAATACCACTAAAAGAAAGCTCTATTTGTGGGAAAAAGAGGACATAGATTTTATTTAGGTGCAGTGTCGCACGTGCAATTGTCAGTTAAAATAATGCAGTAATAGCAAAAAATATCCTGGTCATGAAGGGGGGTAAACCTTCCAGAGCTGAAGTGGTTAACCACCTAAGCCCCGGAAGATTTGACCCCCCTTCCTGACCAGGGCCTATTTTGCGATTCGGCACTGCGTGACTTTAACGGACAATTGCGCGGTCGTGCGACACTGTACCTAAACGAATTTGGCGTCCTTTTTTTCCCATAAACAGAGCTTTCTTTTGGTGGTATTTGATCACCTGTGCGATTTTTTGATCATGCGCTATAAACAAAAAAAGAGCGTCAATTTTGCAAAAATAACAATATTTTTCACATTTTTTATATGAAATTCCCAAAAAAAAATGTAAAAATCAAAATTTTTTAACATTTTAGGCCAATTTTTTTTTTTACCATATGTTTGGTAAAAATAAAATCGCAAAAAGCGTATTTTGATTGGTTTGCGCAAAAGTTATTGCATTTACTAACAAAGGGAAAGATTTTTGTCATTTTTGTTGTTTTTATTTTTAATGCGTAATGGCGGCGATCTGCGATTTTTTTTGTGGCACTGCGACATTGCAGCGGACAGATTGGACCCCTGACTGACATTTTTGACACTTTTGGGAGTACCAGTGACATTACTACAGTAATCAGTGCTATAAATATGCACTGTTACTGTCAAAATGACACTGGCAGGGAAGGGGTTAACTTTATTGGTGATCAAGGGGTTAAGTGTGTCCCTAGGGGCGTGATTCTAACTGTCAGGGGGCGTGGCCTGTTAGATCATCACAGAGACATACGATCCTACATAGCAGGATCGCATAGCCTATGTGATGTTCTAAGGGAGAATTATATCTTTGTCTTTCTCCCTCTGCTGAGGGAGATCGCCAGTGGTCGGCGGACGTGCGGGGATGTCAGTGAACGAGCGGGGGCAGAAGCGTGCCACCGGCACGGGGCTGACTGCCGCAGTATATAGTCGTGCGGCAGTCGGCAAGTGGTTAAGGCAAACAAAACTGCTTTTAATGTTACCTTGGACAAAAATGAGCATGTACAATGCATCCAGAAAGTATTCAGTGCTTCCCTTTTTCCACATTTTGTTATGTTACAGCCTTATTCTAAAATTGATTAAAATAAATATTTTCTTCAAAATTCAACAAACAATACCCCATAATGACAACGTGAAAGAAGTTTGTTTGAAATCTTTGCAAATTTATTAAAAATAAAAAATGAAAAAATCACATAAGGGCTCTTTCACACGGGCGGTCCGATCAGATCCGCCTGTCAGTTTTTTAGGCGGATCTGATCGGATCCTCCATGCAGCTCTATGGGGCAGCGGATGTCAGCGGAGACACCTCCGTTGACACCCGCTTCCATCCGCATCCGATCCTGTCCGTGAAATCTGGACGGATGGAAACCCTATTTTTCCATCCGTTCAGGTATCGGATCGGATGAGAGCGGACAGGCGGTCCGCTCTCATCCGATCCCCCATAGAGAGCAGCGGGGGCTGTGACACCTCCCTCTCCGCACTGCAAGTGGAGACGGAGCTGTCATCCGCCGGCTCAGCGGGGATCAGCGGATCGATCCCCGCTGAGCATCACGGATCCGCCTACGGAGGCGGACCGTGTGAAAGAGCCCTAAGGCTGTAAATGTGGAAAAAGTGAATACTTTTCTGATGCACTGTAACCCTTGCAATGCAGGGCGAGCCTCACTGCAAGGGTAGTTTTGGAATTTTACCAGAGTTGAGATTTAACCTTTCTCTGCTCTAAAAAAAAAAAAGTTATTTTGGCTTTACATACACTTTAATGTCCAACTGTTTTCTCCATAAGACACTATGCGTGACTCTCACTTACCTGACAATGCTCATTACATTTTTCAACACAATAATAAAGAATTGTTTATTTTACTGAGCTTTATCTTATCTAATTTCAAACCCTTCTCTGTTTTCTGTGGTGATAACTGATATTCTTACAACTCCTGCATGGACTCAGCATTATATGAAAACATTATTCATCACGATACTTGGCTGAGATCCTTCAATGATCATCAGTGAGACCTCTGGGGAGACACATTGGCTTGATTAAAAACACATTTCCCTTCCTGAAATAACAACAGCTAAAAAGTCCCTGATTGGATTCCGAAACGGGATTCCAAAACTATGCATAACACTTATAAAAACTTTCATTATTTTTTGTTTAACTTTTTTTTTTATGTATTTCATTTTAAGACGAGGCTGAGAAAGTAAGCTCCCTTGAGTGATTTCTAATCCAAAACTTAAACAATGTTTTCCAGAATTGTGAGTAAGCAATAAAAAGGATATTCCAGATCTATGAACAAACTTAAGTGAAGAACATCTGTATGTAATGTTAGGGCCATTACATAGAGAAGTGGTCCCCACAGGGTTGCCATTACCAAACTCACCCCATTTTCTTCTTTCACAATCGATCTTATTTACATTTATAGTGCATAGAGGTAGGATTGTCTACTGGCCTTTTTCTTATTTCTCTCAGGGTGAAGTCTGTCTAGAATTCTTACCTTTTATAAAGAGCTAAAAGGCTCCTTTCACACGGGCGGTGCGCCCGATGGACTCAGTGGGGATTGATCCGCCGATCCCCACTGAGCAGGCGTATGACAGCTCCGTCCCCACTTTCTTTGCAGAGATGGAGCTGTCAGATCCCCGCTCTCCTTTATGGGAGATCGGCTGAAAACGGACCGCCTGTCCATGTACATCCGATCCTATCTGATCCGATCCTCCAAGCGGATGGAAAATAGGGTTTTCATCCATCCGGAGATTTCATGGACAGGATCGGATCAGATAGCAGCGGGTGTCAGTGGAGATGTCTCCGCTGACATCCGCTGCTCCATAGGGGTACATGGAGCATCCGTTCAGGTCCGCCTGAAAAACGGATCGGAAAGCCTGTGTGAAAGGGGCCAAAGAGCTTGTAAATGTTTTAGGCTTCATGCACACGAAAAAAAATTTTAAGCTCGCTGTTATTAGCAATTTTTTCTGCTCCTAGAAGCTAAATAGTGTTATCCTATGTGTCCATCCACACTTTTTTAGGCTGTTAGCGTTTTTTGAGCTTCACTGTCTAGGAGCAGAAAAAAAATCGTTTTTGTAGAGTTTCTTGGAGCGTTTATCCAGCAGAATAGTTTCTAAAATGCTGCTAAACACTCCTAAACACTACTAAACACTACAAATAGCTTTTTTTTTTTTTAGCTTTTTTTCCCCCTTTTTTTAAATAAACTGCAAAAATGCTAATAAAATGCTAACGCTCCTAAACGCTCCTAAAACGCTACTACAAAAAGCTATTACCAGTGTTCTTTATCCAGCATTTTTTCAGCTTAAAAAAAATGCTAGTGTGCATAGAGACTTAGCTGAAACAACAAGCTTTCCCACCTGCCCACCATGTTTCGTGGTAATATAACCCACTTTGTGAATGGACAGTGCTATATGGATGGACAATTTTATTTGATTTATGTTATTCTTCAGGACTTAAGCCTCGTACACACGATTATCAGACAAATTTTCGTCCGTTCTTTGTTGCATGCTAGTCTCATATGGAAAGTGAAGAGGTTACTTTTATACAAAAAATTTCCCATGACAGAATTCAACTTCAGAAGTGATGTTATCTTGGATAAAGTATTAATATTGGATTAAGTATTACACTTCGGCTCAGTATTTCAGCGAATGCACAAAGCAAACATCCAAAGCATACAACTGCAAACCAACAAATAGACTACAGGTGACCTGAGTCTCTATACAACTTTTCCATCTCACATTCAGTCTACTTCGCAATCTCACCCCCCTGTATTATGCAATCCCTAATTCTCCTTCTCATGTTTGCATCCTCTCTCCTACAACTTTCTCTCCTTTACCCCTCTTCTCCGCCCCACAGCTTGTATATTTCACCCTCACTCCTATCCTCACCTTTATACTGCACTCATCAACTCCTGCTGATTCTGAACCCACACACCTATAAAACCTCCAGGACACTGAGATGTGTCGCCTCTCATAAATCATACTCCCATATCACCTCCCTCACCCTTCTGCTTCTCCTAACCTCTGGAGATATTTCCCCAAATCCTGGGCCCCTTTCATTTACCTTTGGCCAACATACCCGTCACCCCCTATCCTCTGACACCAGCCGAAATCCACACAATCTGGTTTCTATTCCTCTTCTGCCTAGAGCCAACCTCCCCTTCTCCTGCGCCCTCTGGAATTCCCCCTCTGTTTGCAACAAACTCACCTCTGTCCATGACCTATTTATCACAAACTCCTTCAACCTGCTTGCAATTACTGAGACCTGGCTTCAAAAATCTGACTCTCCTTCTCCTGCTGCCCTCTCCCATGGTGGCCTCTTGTGGACTCACTCTCCCAAGCCTAGTGGACGGAAAGGAGGTGGGGTTGGAATTCTGCTTTCCCTTCAAAGCACTTTTCAGGTTCTTCATCCACCTCCCTCTCTGTCCCTCTCCTCATTTTAAGCTCATTGTATTTGTCTATTCTCTCCAGTTTCGTTGAGAATTGCTATGATCTATCGACCTCCTGGACCAGTATCAGGCTTCCTTGATGACTTCTCTGCCTGGCTACCCTACGTTCTCTCTTCTGAAATTCCAACAATCATTCTTGGAGACTTCAACATCCCTGTTAATCTTAACACTCCTGCTACTTCTAAACTTTTGAGCTTAACCTGCTCTTTTGACCTAAAACAATGGACACATGCTTCTACTCACTCTAATGGCAACAGCCTTGACCTCATGTTCTCTTACCTATGCACTCCTCGCAACCTCTCCAACATTCCATTCCCTCTCTCGGATCACCACCTCATTCGTTTCAGTCTTTCCTTGTCCTCCTCCTTACCTTCCAACTACCGAACAATTACCCGTAGAAACCTTCGCCATCTTAACCCTTCACTTCCTTTTTCTGCTACAGATTGTCTCTTCAACACAATCTCATCCCTTTCCTGCCCCAACATGGCTACTTCTGTCTACAACAGTTCACTGTCATCTACCCTGGATGCCTTGGCCCCCCTCACTACACACAGAATCAGGCCCCGACCGATACTACCCTGGCAGACAGATAATACCAGAAGCCTCAAAAAATGTAGTCGCGCTCTTGAGCGTCTGTGGCGTAAGACTAAGTCACAGCAAGATTTCAGCCAATATAAATTTGCTCTCCAAAAATACAGTTCCTGCCTCTACACTACCAAACAGATCTATTTTATCACTCTCATTAACACCCTCTCACACAGTCCCCATCAACTTTTTCTTCCTTCAGCACTCTACTTCGTCCTCCATTACTTCCACCCACTAAATTACTCACTGCCCAAGAGATTGCCAATCACTTCAAAAATAAGATTGATACAATTCGTGAAGAGATCTTTACACTACAGATTTCTCCCTCACCTTACACACCTTGTCCTCCTGCACAATCAATACTTCCCTTGTTTAACCCAACTACTGTAGAGGAAGTCACTAAAATTTTTTTCTAATGCCCACCTAACTTCCTGTCCCCTGGACCCTGTTCCTTCTCAAATACTTCGGTCACCCTCTGACTCTATCCTACACTCTTTAACTCATATCTTCAACCTCTCCCTCTCCACTGGCATCTTCCCCAACTCTCTAAAACATGCACTTATCTCTCCTATACCAAAGAAAGCCTCACTAGACCCCACCAATCTTAACAACTTAACCACTTTACCACCGGAGGATTTTGCAGCTTAAAGACCAGGCCCCTTTTTTCAACTTGGCACTTTGTGACTTTAACTGATAACTGCTCGGTCATGCAATGCTGTACCTAAACGAAATTTACGTCCTTTTTTTCCCATAAACAGAGCTTTCTTTTGGTGGTATTTGATCGCCTCTGCGCTTTTTATTTTTTGCGATATTAATAAAAAAAGAGCGAACATTTTGCAAAAAAATTACATTTTCAACTTTGTCTTTTAAAAAATATCCAATATACTCAATTTATGTCATTTTTTTTGGCCAAAATATATTTAGCTACATGTCTTTGACAAAAAAAAAAATCAATGAGCGTATTTTTATTGGTTTGCGCAAAAGTTATAGCGTCTACAATCTATGGTGTAAATAGTGAAATTTACGCAGCTTTAATTTCTGACTGCCTATCTCATTTCATGAAGTGCTAAAATGGCGGGGCAGTAGAAAACCCCCCCATACTACCACTTTTTGGAAAGTAGACATCCTAAGGAATGTCCTGACAGGCATGTTGAGCTCATTGAATATTTCATTTTTTTGTCACAGGTGTTTGAAAAATGACTAAAAAAAATTAATTTTTTTTTTACACAAAGTTGTCATTGAAATGATATATTGCTCACACATGCCATGGGTATATGTGTAATTACACCCCAAAATATATTCTGCTGCTTCTCCTGAGTACAGGGATACCACATATGCAGGACTTTTTGGGAGCCTAGCTGTGTACGGGACCCCGAAAACAAATCACCACCATCAGAATTTCAAAGGGCGTACATTTTTCATTGCATTTTCTCACTACCTATAACGGTTTAGGAGGCCCTGAAATGTCAAGATACCACAAAACCCCCCCAAATGACCCCATTTTGGAAAGTAGACACCCCAAGCTGTTTGCTGAGAGGCATGGTGAGTCCATGGAATATTTTATATTTTGCCACAAGTTTTGGGAAAATTACAATTTTTTTTTTATTTTTTTTTTTTTTTACACAACGTTGTCACTAAAAGATAAATTTCTCACACATGACATGGGTATATGTGGAATGACACCCCAAAATACATTCTGCCGCTTCTCCTGAGTATGGGGATACCCCATGTGTGAGACTTTTTGGGAGCCTAGCTGTGTACAGGACCGCAAAAGCCAATCAACACTCTCAGGTTTTCTAATGGCGTAAATTGTTCATGTCACCTCTGCACTACCTGTCACAGTTTCGGAGGCCCTAAAATTCCAAGATAGCACAAAACCCCCCCAAATGACCCAATTTTGGAAATTAGACACCCCAAGCTATTTGCTGAGAGGCATGGCGAATCCATGGAATATTTTATATTTTGCCACAAGTTCCGGGAAATATATATATATATTTTTTTTTTACACAAAGTTGTCAGTAAATTATATATTGCTCACACATGCCATGGGTATATGTGAAATGACACCCCAAAATACATTCTGCTGCTTCTCCTGAGTACAGGGATACCCCATGTGTGAGACTTTTTTGCAGTCTAGCCGAGTACAGGTCCCCGAAATCCAACCCCCACTTTCAGGCTTTCCAAGGACGTAAATTGTTGATTTCACTCCTGACTACCTATCACAGTTTCGGAGGCCCTAAAATTCCAAGATAGCACAAAACCCCCCCAAATGACCCCATTTTGGAAAGTAGACACCCTGAGCTATTTGCAGAGAGGCATGTTGAGTGTTTTGCAGATCTCACTTTTTGTCACAAAGTTTTGGAAATTGAAAAAAGAGGGAAAAAAATGCATTTTCCTGTTTTTTCTTCATTTTCCAAAAAAAATGAGAGCTGCAAAATACTCACCATGTCTCTCAGCAAATAGATTGGAGAGTCTACTTTGCAAAATGGGGTCATTTGAGGGGGGTTTTGTGCCATCTTGGCTTTTTATGGACTTCAAAAGTGTGATAGGTAGTAAGGAGTGAGATCAACAATTTACGCCCTTAGAAAGCCAAAAGGTGTGCATTGGTTTTCCGGGTCCTGTACACGGCTAGACTGGCAAAAAGTCTCACACATGGGGTATCATTGTACTCAGGAGAAGCAGCAGAATGTACTTTGGGGTGCCATTTCACATATACCCATGGCATGTGTGAGCAATATATCATTTACTGACAACTTTGTGTAAAAAAATAAAAAAAAATAAAAAAAAAATTTTTTCCCGAAACTTGTGGCAAAATATAAACTATTCCATGGACTCACCATGCTTCTCAGCCAATAGCTTGGAGTGTCTACTTTGCAAAATGGGGTCATTTGGGGGGGGTTTTGTGCTATCTTGAAATTTCAGGGCCTCTGAAACTGTGACAGGTAGTCAGGGGTAAAATCAGCAATTTACGCCATTAGAAAACCTGAAGATGTGGACTGGTTTTCGGGGTCGCGTACACAGCTAGGCTCCCAAAAAGTCTCACACATGTGGTATCCCTGTACTCAGGAGAAGCAAAAGAATGTATTTTGGGGTTTCATTTCACATATTCCCATGGCATGCGTGAGCAATATATCATTTAGTGACAACTTTCTGTAAAAAAACAACAACCAAAAAAAAAAAATAATAATTTTCCCGAAACTTGTGGCAAAATATAAAATACTCCATGGACTCACCATGCCTCTCAGAAAATAGCTTTGGGTGTCTACTTTTCAAAAAGGGGTCATTTGGGGGGTGTTTGAACCGTCCCGGCATTTTATGCACAATCTTAGCCACACATCACCCACTCTTCTAACCACTTGAAAACCAAGCCTTTTCTGTGCCTTTTTGTTTACATGAAAAAATATTTTTTTTTACTAGAAAATTACTTTGAACCCCCAAACATTATATATTTCTTTAAAGCAGAGGCCCTATAGAATAAAATGGTGGATGTTGCAAATTTTTTTGTCACACGGTATTTGCGCACAGATTTTCCAAACGCAATTTTTTGCGAAAAAAATATATTTTTTTTAAATTTATTGCACAAATACACTATATAATTCCAATTTTTTGGTAAAATTTAAAAGATGATCTTATGCCGAGTACATAGACACCTAACATGACATGCTTTAAAAATTTCGCATGCCTGCGCAGCGGCAAAAATATACGTACATTTTTAAAAACATTTAAAAGTCTCTACAGGTTACCACTTTAGACTTACAGAGGAGGTCTACTGCAAGAATTACTGCACTCGATCTGGCGATCGTGGCAATACCTCACATGCATGGTGTAATTGCAGTTTACATATGACACTAGACCAACGCTTGCGTGCGCCATTGCGCGCAAGCACAGTGGGAAAGGGGGGGCTCAATTTTTTTTTCTTTTGCTTTTTTATGTTATTTTGACACCTTTCCTTTAATTTTTTTTTTTAAATCATTTTTATTGTTATCACAGTGAATTTAAATATCCCCTATGATAGCAATCTGAAGTGACAGGTACTCTTTTGTTAAAAAATTGGGGTCTTTTAGACTCTAGATCTCTCCTCTGACCTTAACGCATCTGACCACGCCAAAATTGGTGTGATAAAATACTTTCCCAATTTCCCAATGGCCCTGTTTATTTCTGGCGAAACAGAAGTCATGAAATGCTCGTAGCCTCTGGCATCTTAGGCCATAGAGATGATTGGAGCCATTCTCATCTCCAATTAGCTCTATGGTTAGATAACTGAACCACCGACTGCACTCTCGGGTTAACCGGTGGGACAGGAGAGCCCGAGAAAAACCACGGAAGGCTGCGGAAGGCGGCGGTGGGGGGGGGTAGGCCCCTCCCACTGCTTGTAAAAGCAGTCTAGCAGCCAATTACCTGCTAGGATTGCTTTTACATGTAAGCCGACCGCTGGCTGTAAAAAATGATACCAAGATGATGCCTAAATCTGCAGGCATCATCCTGGTACAACCACTCAAAGTCCAGCAAGTCCAGCAACGTACCAGTACATTGCTGGTCCTTGTTTGGCATATAGGTTTTTTTTTTTTTCATGCAGCCTGTGGGCTGAACGGAAAAAAAGAGAACCTATCAGAAATCAGCACAGGAATAATGCGTAGTATTACTCATCATTAACCGCCCAAACAACCACCCACTGAATTTAATGATGGGTATACACGACACTATCCACGTATACCAAAATAGGATTTTAACTGCAGTGCTGAAATCAGAAAATCACCACAGCTGCTATCAGCAAAGGTATCCATATATGCTGAGCGCAAACACTGTTTGTGTCAGAATATATAAAATCAATGCGTGGTAGCCGACGAGTACCTGCAAGAGAAACAGGTCACAAAAGAATGAAAAAACAAACAAAGTACATTAAAAAAGTACAGTAGGAAGAGTAGAAGGACATATAAAATGACTGACACCACAACAGTTTTTGGATCCTCATCATTAACCGCCCAAACAACCACCCACTGAATTTAATGATGGGTATACACGACACTATCCATGTATACCAAAATAGGATTTTAACTGCAGTGCTGAAATCAGAAAATCACCACAGCTGCTATCAGCAAAGGTATTCATATATGTTGAGTGCAAACACTGTTTGTGTCAGAATATACAAAATCAATGCGTGGTAGCCGACGAGTACCTGCAAGAGAAACAGGTCACAAAAGAATGAAAAAACAAACAAAGGACATTAAAAGTACAGTAGAAAGAGTAGAAGAACATATAAAATGACTGACACAACAACAGTTTTTGGATCCTTTTATTTTTCTTTCTAACTGTTTCTTGATGTCTTGATTTGGGACTGCGATCTTCCAGCTTGGGTCTCTCAAAATGTCGATGGACATCCAACATCTTTCGAGACCCTGTGTTTGTGTGCCCTACACTGTGTCGTGCTGTACCCTACACTAATACTCCACTAGTGTATGGTAGCGCTCGAAACATTCCCCGATGCAGAGACCAGGTTGGTCAGGACATTTGGGACAATAATAACAGGTGTCACTCCTACATCCCCGCCTGCTACAGACACGACATCTTTTTTGGGGGTATCTTTGGGTAGGGGTACGCGGGAGGACATAAGGAAAATGTCTCTCATGCAGCCGGCTCACTGCATCTGGAAGGGGAAGTTGGGCAGGCATGCCTCCTGAGTACAGGTAGGCAAGGATGACCGCTTCCTGGAATTCCCGGAAGGATCCAGTTCGTCCTGACGCCCTGTATAGGACAAAGGCGTTCAGCATCGCCAATTGGAAAAGGTAAACAGACACTTTTTTGTACCAGCGTCTGGCTTTACGGGCAACTAAATACGGCGCCAAAAGCTGGTCGTTAAGGTCCACCCCTCCCATGTTAAGGTTATATTCGTGGACACAGAGGGGTTTCTCCATAACGCCAGTTGCCGTAGGGATTTGGACTGTCGTGTCTGCGTGAAGGGAGGACAGAACATAGATAATAGGAGTAAGCACTGAAACACCCACTCAACCCAGCGCTAAAAAACAAGAAAACATATATATAAAAAAAGCAGCCGCTATAAAGATCTAATAACTTGCAAAGGTGTATAATGAAAACCAAAGGAGGATCACATACACTAGCAGCGCTAAATAAAAGACCCTAGTTGAATATGCAGAAATAATGCATCCAATATTAATCCTCAAGGATGCAAACAAATGTCCATTTTAAGTGAGTGATAACCACAAAAGCTGTGTAATGTTGAAAAGTTCGTATGGTATATTTGATCCTGGAATGGGAACCTATAGACCACCAGTGATGTTCACTGCCGAGATGGACCACCGTCACCACACCTCCAAACGTGTCCCCCTAGGTAGTAAAAACTCACCAAAACCTGGGAAAGAGACCGCCTTGAGAAGGATTTGAATCCAAAAATGGTATACGGATCACAGGTAAACAAACTCCGGTTTCACCAGTAGCTGATACTTGCATAAAAACTTCAACGTGACATAAACAGCAATATAATCCTCGGAACATGAGAGGAAAAGAAAAGGGGGAGGACCAATAGTGTAATTCCGTAAAATACACTTTATTTAAAATTCCCAATCCCCCATACAAATACACTCACAAAAATGCGACTTGGTAGTAGCATGTAAAATATATAGGTTGTCTGTCGTGTGCCGGTCACTCACCGCTACCTCTAGCAGCCAAGGGAACCCGAGCTCCGGAACACCGACTCTGTGTGACAGCTAATGGATGCGTGCTCGCGCCCTTACATGTTTCGTCACACGGACTTCTACGGAGGCCCTCCGTAGAAGTCCGTGTGACGAAACATGTAAGGGCGCGAGCACGCATCCATTAGCTGTCACACAGAGTCGGTGTTCCGGAGCTCGGGTTCCCTTGGCTGCTAGAGGTAGCGGTGAGTGACCGGCACACGACAGACAACCTATATATTTTACATGCTACTACCAAGTCGCATTTTTGTGAGTGTATTTGTATGGGGGATTGGGAATTTTAAATAAAGTGTATTTTACGGAATTACACTATTGGTCCTCCCCCTTTTCTTTTCCTCTCATGTTCCGAGGATTATATTGCTGTTTATGTCACGTTGAAGTTTTTATGCAAGTATCAGCTACTGGTGAAACCGGAGTTTGTTTACCTGTGATCCGTATACCATTTTTGGATTCAAATCCTTCTCAAGGCGGTCTCTTTCCCAGGTTTTGGTGAGTTTTTACTACCTAGGGGGACACGTTTGGAGGTGTGGTGACGGTGGTCCATCTCGGCAGTGAACATCACTGGTGGTCTATAGGTTCCCATTCCAGGATCAAATATACCATACGAACTTTTCAACATTACACAGCTTTTGTGGTTATCACTCACTTAAAATGGACATTTGTTTGCATCCTTGAGGATTAATATTGGATGCATTATTTCTGCATATTCAACTAGGGTCTTTTATTTAGCGCTGCTAGTGTATGTGATCCTCCTTTGGTTTTCATTATACACCTTTGCAAGGACAGAACATAAACATCCCGTGTATCCTTCCACTTCACCGCAAGCAATTTGTCCGTTTTCAAGCAGGCTCTCGCCCCCCGACTAAGACGGGAATTTACAAGCCGTTGGGGGAAGCCCCGGCGATTAGGTCGCACGGTGCCACATGCGCCAGTTTGTAATTCGAGCAGGTGACTAAATAGTGGCACGCTTGTATAAAAGTTGTCCACGTACAAATGGTACCCCTTTCCGGATAAGCGTGACACCAAGTCCCAAACAATCTTACCGCTGCTCCCTATGTAGTCTGGGCAGTTCGGGGGCTCCACAGTGCTATCTTTTCCCTCATAGACCCGGAAACTAACTGTATAACCTGTGGCCCTGTCACACAATTTATACAGTTTGACCCCGTACTTGGCACGCTTGCTGGGGAGGTACTGTTTCATAGCAAGGCGGCCAGTAAATTTAATTAGGGACTCGTCAACGCAGACAACTTGTTCGGGGGTAAACAAGGCTGCAAACCGCTGATTGAAGTGGTCTATGAGGGGCCGAATTTTGTGGAGCCGATCATATTCAGGGTCTCCCCGAGGATGACAGAGTTCATTGTCGCTGAAATGCATAAATCGCAGAATTTGCTCGTATCTCCCCCTGGACATGGAGGCAGAGTACATGCGCATATGGTGAACTGGGCTAGTGGACCAATATAGCCGCAATTCACTCTGTTTAGTTATGCCCATGTGGAGGGAAAGGCCCAGAAAGATTTTAAAATCGGGAACCGTTATAGGTTTCCAGCCGAATGGTCTGGCAAGGGGCGAATTTGGGTTGGCGGCGATGAATTGTTGTGCATATAAATTTGATTGATCCACAATAGATCTGTAAAGATCTTCCGTGAAGAACAGCTCAAAAAAGTTCAGGGGCGTAAAACCAGCTGTCTCCACGTGGATTCCAGGTTGGGTGGTGAATGGGAGAAGTACTGGCGCTGTAGAATCAGTGGGTTGCCAATTGGGATATGCCAGCGCATCAGGGAGGGCACTATGGGCTCTATGGGCCTGTCTTCGAATACGCGGTGGCTGCGGGCCACTACTCGTGCTAGCCACCGCACCAGCTTCAACTGCACTTAGGGGACTCGCCACGTCACCAGGTGTTACTGCAGTGCTGGTTGTACTAGGTCCAGGCTGTACTAGGCCGCTGGCGCTTGCCAGGTCACCAGAAAAATGAGCGGCACTAGTAACCACACTCTGCTCCATACGAGCACCCTGCAATTCCTGCATCTCAACAACTCCAAAATGGGGTCGGGTATGCCTGGGTCTAACAGGGACCCATCTGTCGTCTGAGCTATCTGTCAGGGAGCCGCTGCTGTCATCTGGTTCATATACTGACACTAATTCGGTCATTGTAGCTTCCCCATCGCTATCAGATGACACGGCCAGCATACTATAAGCCTCTTCACCACTGTACAAAAGTTTGGTCATTTTGGTAACTAAATTTACCTGTACAGTGATGCGACTCACAGGTAATAAAAGCACCTGGTTGTCAAGGACTATTTCAAGCGCTACCAAAAAAACTGCTAATGCTAGCAGGGATCCGGCCTGACTCTGCTAACAAAGCGGTTTTGTTTGTTGTGTTTTTTTGTAAGTGACAGTAATCTATTGATTACTACACTTACCTGGGTGAAAGGGTTAAACGCAGGTGCTGGCAGGAATCAGTGCTGACCGTGCAAACACTGCATTTTGGGAACCCTAAACTATGGGGGCGCTAGTATAGTTCTGATCAGATCAGATATTGATCTGTTCAAACACTATACTAGTAATGGAAGTGTATGTGCGTGCGTGTGTGTGTGTGGTAATCAAGGGGTTACTTCTAACTATGCGCCGGGGATCTGGGGGGGGGGGGGGGTGGCGGGGACCCTAAACCTCCTTTGGGATAGAAACTAACTCGCTAGCGCAACCTCAAGTCACAATCACACTAATACAAAATACAGTAAAAACAGTATATTATGTGTGTATTAGTGTGCTATGTGACAGGGGGGAAGGGGTTAACTGGATGTGATCAGGGGGGGATCAGGGGGTTAAATCTTTATTGGAAGGGGGTGGCGGGTATCCTAAGGATAAAAGGAACGGTAGCAATCGCTAAACCCGGTCACAAGTCACACTTATACGGGTATATAGAAAATGCTATATACTGTATACAGTGTGTTGTGGCAGGGGGTGTAGGGGTGATCAGGGGGGGATCAGGGGGTTAAATCTTTATTGGGCGGGTGGCGGGGACCCTAAACCTCCTTGGGACAGAAACTTAGTCGCCTGCGCTAATTCTGATCACAATCACACTAATACAAAAATACAAAAACACCGTATATTACGTTTGTATTAGTGCTGATGTGACAGAGGGTGTAGGGGTTAACTAGCGGTGATCAGGGGGGGATCAGGGGGGATCAGGGGGTTAAATCTTTATTTGTGGGGGGTGGCAGGTAATTCAAGTGGAAAAGGGGGGGCCGCAAGCGCTACACCTGACCACAAATCACACTTATACGGGTATATAGCAAAATGCTATATACTGTATACGGTGTGTTTTATGGCAGGGGGTGTAGGGGTGATCAGGGGGGGGTCAGGGGGTTAAATCTTTATTGGGCGGGTGGCGGGGACCCTAAACCTTCTTGGGACAGAAACTTAGTCGCCTGCGCTAATTCTGATCACAATCACACTAATACAAAAATACAAAAACACCGTATATTACGTTTGTATTAGTGTTGATGTGACAGAGGGTGTAGGGGTTAACTAGCGGTGATCAGGGGGGGTCAGGGGGGATCAAGGTGTTAAATCTTTATTGGGGGGGGTGGGAGGTAATTTAAGTGGAAAAGGGGGGGTCGCAAGCGCTACACCTGACCACAAATCACACGTATACAGGTATATAGAAAAATGCTATATGCTGTATACAGTGTGTGCTGTGTCAGGGACTGTAGGGGTTAATCGGGGGGGGGGGGGGCGATCAGGGGTGAAATGTGCCTATCTAGCTGTGTGTGGTGTGCTTGGTGCAATTACTCACAGTTAGATGTGCTCTCCTCTCACGCTGGATCCAAAAAGACCGTTGTGAGGGGAGGGCACATCTCCTCTAAGCCTGTGTTTACATTTCACAGGCTTAGAGGGTGATCTGATTGGGCAGGACCGATCAACAGATCCAGGCCAAAAATGATTGGCCTGGACCTGATGACTGATCGGTTCTGAACCCAATCGAGTCATCGGCGGCTCAGGCTAGTGACGTTAATTAACGTCACTTTGCCTGCCCGGGGCTGACCGCCGCAGTAAATTTACTTGCGGCGGTCGGCAAGTGGTTAAAACCCATCTCCTTACTCCCTTTTGCTTCCAAACTCCTTGAACGTTTAGTCTACAACCGCCTGAGCAAGCACCTCATTGAGAATAACCTTCTTGATCCCCTTCAGTCTGGATTTAGCCGGCAGCACTCCACAGAAACTTCTCTCCTAAAACTTACAAATGACTTACTAAGAGCTAAAACCAATGGTCACTACTCAGTACTCTTACTCTTGGACCTCCCTGCTGCCTTTGATACTGTTGACCACCCCCTCCTTTTCAAAAAACTCAGTTTGCTCGGTCTCCGTGACTGTGCTCTCCATTGGTTCGAATCTTACCTATCTCACCGCACCTTCAGTGTCACTTACAATTCCACTTACTCCCCTGCAACTCCTCATACTGTTGGGGTCCCCCAAGGTTCTGTCCTTGGACCGCTACTATTCTCAATCTATACCTCCTCCCTGGGTCAGCTAATAGACTCCCATGGCTTCCACTACCATTTATATGCTGATGACACCCAAATCTACCTCTCTACCCCTCAGCTCACCCCATCAGTCTCCTCCCGCATCACTGATCTACTAACAGACACATCAGCCTGGATGTCACACCACTTCCTCAAACTGAATCTATCTAAAACCAAGCTCATAATATTTCCTCCTCCACGTGCCTCTTCCCCAGAATTCTCTGTCAAGATCAATGGAACAACTATCAGTCCTTCCACACATGCCAGGGTGCTAGGGGTAACCCTGGACTCTGCACTGTCCTTTCAGGGTCACATCCAATCCCTGTCCAAATCATGCCGCCTTAACCTCCGCAGTATCGCTAGAATACAGCCCTTTTTCACCAACGACACCACCAAGCTTTTAATTCACGCCCTGGTTATCTCTCGCCTTGACTACTGCAACTCCCTTCTCATTGGATTACCTTTACATAGATTATCCCCCCTTCAATCCATAATGAATGCTGCTGCAAGACTTATCCACCTTACCAACCGTTCAGTGTCCTCCACCCCTCTCTGCCAATCCCTTCACTGGCTTCCACTCACCCAACGAATAAAATTCAAAGTGCTAACAATAGTTTACAACGCCATCCACAACTCTGCCCCCAGCTACACCACTAACCTGATCTCAAAATATCAACCAAGCCACTCTCTTCGGTCCTTCCAAGACCTCCTGCTCTCTAGCTCCCTTGTCACCTCTTCCCATACTCGCCTCCAGGATTTCTCCAGAGCTTCTCCCATTCTTTGGAACTCTCTACCCCAATCTGTCCGACTGTCCCCTAATCTATCCATCTTTAGACGATCCCTGAAATCCCTTCTCTGTAAAGAAGCCTATCTGTTTACTGTTGGCGCTATATAAATACTGTATAATAATAATAACGTGTTGAATTGTTTTGTATGTATTCTTTAGTTTCCGAGCATGCATAGTCTTGCTCTTATGATTTTGTTTGGACGAAAACTGTACTAATTAAATGAAAATTGGACGTTGTGTTCACATACGATAAAAAGTTTGAAGCCTGCACATTAGTGATTGACCAATATCGTTTTTTCATTGCCGATACCGATATTTTGGTCATCGCGTATCGGTATCAGCCGATATTTTCGGTGGCGGACCTCCACTCGGTCCATAGTTCCATTGCAACTTCCTCTGTAGTCACCGCTGCATCCTTGAGGACCTGGGAAGGGTTTTCCGGTAGAGCCCTGTGCGGGACTGTTTTATTAAACCCGCACCCGCTAAATGTATGACCAGGACCGCCCACACCCGCAATGTTTGTGTTCCACTCCCGCCCGCACCCACAATGTTTGTGTCCACTCCTGCCCGCACCCGCAATGTTTGTGTCCACTCCCGCCCGCACCCGCAATGTTTGTACACTTTTGTACATTTATCGCAACTTCATCACGTCCCTATTAAATATATTTTAGCCCACTGGATGTGCCCTAATATGTACTGTAGCTTCTGCTACATACAGAACTTTTGTATTATTAATATTTTAGCCCACTGGATGTGTATACAGTAAGCTTCAGCTACTTACAGAACGTCCCTGTGCTGTAATACTCTATGTACAGCGCTGAGCCAATCATGGCAAGTGGTGTATGCTATTAATGCATACAAAGCCTGCTCAGATTGGCAAAGGATGTATAAGCCCGCCTCAGCCAATCCGAGCAGGCTTTGTATGCATTAATAGAATACACCACTTGCCGTGATTGGCTCAGCACGGTACATAGAGTATTATAGCACAGGGATGTTCTGTAAGTTGCCGAAGGGACTGTATCCAGTGGGCTAAAATATTTCATAAGGACGTTCTGTAACTAGCTGAATCTACAGTACCTGGCGTATAAAGACGCCAAGGGTATCTTTTTTATAATAAAAAAGGGTATCTTTTTTATTATAAAAAAGTCATCTTGTATGCTGGAAAATACAGTACACCAACCTTTCCCCGCGGGTACTCGCGGGTCTCCCGCAGAATTTTGTGACCGCCTACTCCCGCCTGCAGCAGAGGTAAAACCGCCCGCACCCGCAAGATTTGCGTCCCACGGGACCCCAAACCCAATGCAGCCCTCTATTTTCTGGCTCACTCTCCCAGCTGGTGAAAATGAGGTCTCTTCACGCCTGATCAGGGAGCTGTAGGCCTCATTGTGATCCCGAGCCCGGACATAGTTTGTGGGTGGGGCTAAATCTGGGACACTGATGGGCATATTTTATGTTAAGGGGCGCTCTGATGGACATATTTATGCTATGGGGCACACTGATGGGCATATTTTATGTTATGGGGCACTCTAATGGGCATATTTTATGTTAAGAGGAATGCTGATTTACACGTTTTGTTTTGCTCATCAGCGATCCAACCATAATTAAAATGTGCCCATCATAAAATAAGGGGCATGCTGATGGGCATATTTTATGTTAAGGGTCACGCTGATGGGCACATTTTATGTTAGGGGGCACGCTGATGGGCATATTTTATGTTAGGGGCACGCTGATGGGCACATTTTATGTTAGGGGGCACTCTGATGGGCAAAACAAAACGTGTAAATCAGCGTTGCGCTCAACATAAAATATGCCCATTAGCGTGCCCCCTAACATAAAATGTGCCCATCAGCGTGACCCTTAACATAAAATATGCCCAACAGCATGCCCCTTATTTTATGTTAAGGGTCACGCTGATGGGCAAATGTTATGCTAAGGGGCACACTGATGGGCATATTTTATGTTAAGGGTCACGCTGCTGGGCACAATTTGTTCTGCCCATCAGAGTGCCCCTAACATAAAATGTGCCCATCAGCTTGCCCCTTATTTTATGTTAAGGGTCATGCTGATGGGCATATTTTATGTTAAGGGGCACGTTGATGGGCATATTTTATGTTAAGTGGCACTCTAATGGG
Source organism: Pelophylax lessonae (assembly GCF_965119305.1). Taxonomy (NCBI): domain Eukaryota; kingdom Metazoa; phylum Chordata; class Amphibia; order Anura; family Ranidae; genus Pelophylax; species Pelophylax lessonae. Next base: position 81,697,598 of record NC_138768.1, read on the forward strand.
CACATTTTATGTTAAGAGCAATGCTGATTTACAAGTTTTGTTTTGCCCATCAGAGTGTCCCTTAACATAAAATGTACCCCTCAGAGTGCCCCCTAACATAAAATGTGCCCATCAGAGTGCCCCCTAACATAAAATGTGCCCATCAGCTTGCCCCTTATTTTATGTTAATGGTCACGCTGATGGGAATATTTTATGTTAAGGGGCACTCTGATGAGCATATTTTATGTTAAGGGACGTGCTGATGTGCATATTTATGCTGTGGTACACACACTGATGGGCATATTTTATGTTAAGGGGCGCTCTGATGGACATATTTATGCTATGGGGCACACTGATGGGCATATTTTATGTTATGGGGCACTCTAATTGGCATATTTTATGTTAAGAGCAATGCTGATTTACACGTTTTGTTTTGCTCATCAGCGATCTCACCATAATTAAAATGTGCCCATCATAAAATGAGGGGCATGCTGATGGGCATATTTTATGTTAAGGATCACGCTGATGGGCACATTTTATGTTAGGGGGCACGCTGATGGGCATATTTTATGTTAGGGGGCACGCTGATGGGCACATTTTATGTTAGGGGGCACTCTGATGGGCAAAACAAAACGTGTAAATCAGCGTTGCGCTTAACATAAAATATGCCCATTAGCGTGCACCCTAACATAAAATGTGCCCATCAGCGTGACCCTTAACATAAAATATGCCCATCAGCGTGCCCCTTATTTTATGTTAATGGTCACGCTGATGGGAATATTTTATGTTAAGGGGCACTCTGATGGGCATATTTTATGTTAGGGGCATGCTGATGTGCATATTTATGCTGTGGTACACACTGATGGGCATATTTTATGTTAAGGGGCGCTCTGATGGACATATTTATGCTATGGGGCACACTGATTGGCATATTTTATGTTATGGGGCACTCTAATTGGCATATTTTATGTTAAGAGTAGTGTTGAGCGAACACGGACTGTATTATTCGTGTTCGTACCGAATAATTGGATTTTTTGTACCCGAACACGGACACGGACACTTTACTGTATGTTCGGGTAAAAATCCGTGTTCGGTCGTTTTATTTCCGGGTTTTGCATGCTTTGGCGCTCTTTTCATGGCGGGCTTTCAACAGCCAATCAACAATCGTTTAACTGGTGTGCCTTAAGCCATCCCAGCCATGCCTGCAAATGTCTCAGTAGCTGTGATTGGCCGTCTGAAGCATGTGACCAAGTCTTTATAAGTTCGAGGCAGCCGCAGCGGCGTCATTATGCTGCTTAGATTCAGGGACAGAGCACACATCAACGTGCTGGCTGCTGATTAGGGAAAGATAGGCAGGAAAAAACCATTTGTGTCCGGATAGAATTGAGGGACAGGTCGGAGTGTTTAGGCAGGGCGAGTTGTAGGCATTTTAGGGATAGAGTCTGCTGAATTATATAGGGTCAGTGTCTTCTACAAACTACAATCGATATTGCTGTGTGGGGGGTGGGGTGAATCTGCACTCAATCCTGATCTACGATCTCTTCTCAATCCTGTTAGGGACAGAGTCTGCTGAATTTTAGGGAAACTGTGTTCTACAAACTACAATCGATATTGCTGTGTGGGGGGTGGGGTGAATCTGCACTCAATCCTGATCTACGATCTCTTCTCAATCCTGTTAGGGACAGAGTCTGCTGAATTTTAGGGAAACTGTGTTCTACAAACTACAATCGATATTGCTGTGTGGGGGGTGGGGTGAATCTGCACTCAATCCTGATCTACGATCTCTTCTCAATCCTGTTAGGGACAGAGTCTGCTGAATTTTAGGGAAACTGTGTTCTACAAACTACAATCGATATTGCTGTGTGGGGGGTGGGGTGAATCTGCACTCAATCCTGATCTACGATCTCTTCTCAATCCTGTTAGGGACAGAGTCTGCTGAATTTTAGGGAAACTGTGTTCTACAAACTACAATCGATATTGCTGTGTGGTGTGGGATTGGAGATAGGCAGGTGTCAGTGATCCACATCCATTTTTCTGTGTGTGAGCTGCAGTGAACACAATCTTTTTGGGCTGCAGTGAACACAATCTTTTTGGGCTGCAGTGAACACAATCTTTTTGGGCTGCAGTGAACACAATCTTTTTGGGCTGCAGTGAACACAATCTTTTTGGGGTGCAGTGAACAAAATCTTTTTGGGGTGCAGTGAACACAATCCTTTTTGGTGTGCAGTGAACACAATCTTTGTGGGGTGCAGTGAACAAAATCCTTTGTGGGGTGCAGTGAACACAATCTTTTTGGGGTGCAGTGAACAAAATCCTTTTTGGGGTGCAGTGAACAACATCCTTTTTGGGGTGCAGTGAACACAATCTTTTTGGGGTGCAGTGAACAAAATCCTTTGTGGGGTGCAGTGAACACAATCTTTTTGGGGTGCAGTGAACACAATCTTTTTGGGGTGGAGTGAACAACATCCTTTTTGGGGTGCAGTGAACAAAATCCTTTTTGGGGTGCAGTGAACAAAATCATTTTTGGGGTGCAGTGAACACAATCTTTTTGGGGTGCAGTGAACACAATCTTTGTGGGGTGCAGTGAACACAATCTTTTTGGGGTGGAGTGAACAACATCCTTTTTGGGGTGCAGTGAACAAAATCCTTTTTGGGGTGCAGTGAACAACATCCTTTTTGGGGTGCAGTGAACACAATCTTTTTGGGGTGCAGTGAACACAATCTTTGTGGGGTACAGTGAACAGAATCTTTGTGGGGTGCAGTGAACACAATCTTTGGGGGGTACAGTGAACACAATCTTTGTGAGGTGCAGTGAACACAATCTTTGTGGGGTGCAGTGAACACAATCATTGTGGGGTGCAGTGAACTCAATCTTTGTGGGGTACAGTGAACACAATCTCATACTGAAGGTTTGAGGGTGCTGCCTGTTCCATACTCCCCCTACTCCTCATCTAGCCTTTTAGGGGTACAAACAATAGTAATTGGGGCCTAGTGTGGTTGTGTACGTGTGATATACATACACTTTTTTGGGATCATATTTTCTATTCCGCTATTTAATCAAAAACCTTTGGGGATCAGTTAAATTGGGGGATAGTCTGTGTTGGTACGTGTGAGAGAGATCCACCTTTCCAAGTTGTTGGGGTTCATCTCATACTTCTGAAGGTTTGAGGGTGCTGCCTGTTCCATACTCCCCCCTACTCCTAGCCTTTTAGGGGTACAAACAATAGTAATTGGGGCCTAGTGTGGTTGTGTACGTGTGATATACATACACTTTTTTGGGATCATATTTTCTATTCCGCTATTTAATCAAAAACCTCTGGGGATCAGTTAAATTGGGGGATAGTCTGTGTTGGTACGTGTGAGAGAGATCCACCTTTCCAAGTTGTTGGGGTTCATCTCATACTTCTGAAGGTTTGAGGGTGCTGCCTGTTCCATACTCCCCCCTACTCCTAGCCTTTTAGGGGTACAAACAATAGTAATTGGGGCCTAGTGTGGTTGTGTACGTGTGATATACATACACTTTTTTGGGATCATATTTTCTATTCCGCTATTTAATCAAAAACCTCTGGGGATCAGTTAAATTGGGGGATAGTCTGTGTTGGTACGTGTGAGAGAGATCCACCTTTCCAAGTTGTTGGGGTTCATCTCATACTTCTGAAGGTTTGAGGGTGCTGCCTGTTCCATACTCCCCCCTACTCCTAGCCTTTTAGGGGTACAAACAATAGTAATTGGGGCCTAGTGTGGTTGTGTACGTGTGATATACATACACTTTTTTGGGATCATATTTTCTATTCCGCTATTTAATCAAAAACCTCTGGGGATCAGTTAAATTGGGGGATAGTCTGTGTTGGTACGTGTGAGAGAGATCCACCTTTCCAAGTTGTTGGGGTTCATCTCATACTTCTGAAGGTTTGAGGGTGCTGCCTGTTCCATACTCCCCCCTACTCCTAGCCTTTTAGGGGTACAAACAATAGTAATTGGGGCCTAGTGTGGTTGTGTACGTGTGATATACATACACTTTTTTGGGATCATATTTTCTATTCCGCTATTTAATCAAAAACCTCTGGGGATCAGTTAAATTGGGGGATAGTCTGTGTTGGTACGTGTGAGAGAGATCCACCTTTCCAAGTTGTTGGGGTTCATCTCATACTTCTGAAGGTTTGAGGGTGCTGCCTGTTCCATACTCCCCCTACTCCTAGCCTTTTAGGGGTACAAACAATAGTAATTGGGGCCTAGTGTGGTTGTGTACGTGTGATATACATACACTTTTTTGGGATCATATTTTCTATTCCGCTATTTAATCAAAAACCTCTGGGGATCAGTTAAATTGGGGGATAGTCTGTGTTGGTACGTGTGAGAGAGATCCACCTTTCCAAGTTGTTGGGGTTCATCTCATACTTCTGAAGGTTTGAGGGTGCTGCCTGTTCCATACTCCCCCTACTCCTAGCCTTTTAGGGGTACAAACAATAGTAATTGGGGCCTAGTGTGGTTGTGTACGTGTGATATACATACACTTTTTTGGGATCATATTTTCTATTCCGCTATTTAATCAAAAACCTCTGGGGATCAGTTAAATTGGGGGATAGTCTGTGTTGGTACGTGTGAGAGAGATCCACCTTTCCAAGTTGTTGGGGTTCATCTCATACTTCTGAAGGTTTGAGGGTGCTGCCTGTTCCATACTCCCCCTACTCCTAGCCTTTTAGGGGTACAAACAATAGTAATTGGGGCCTAGTGTGGTTGTGTACGTGTGATATACATACACTTTTTTGGGATCATATTTTCTATTCCGCTATTTAATCAAAAACCTCTGGGGATCAGTTAAATTGGGGGATAGTCTGTGTTGGTACGTGTGAGAGAGATCCACCTTTCCAAGTTGTTGGGGTTCATCTCATACTTCTGAAGGTTTGAGGGTGCTGCCTGTTCCATACTCCCCCTACTCCTAGCCTTTTAGGGGTACAAACAATAGTAATTGGGGCCTAGTGTGGTTGTGTACGTGTGATATACATACACTTTTTTGGGATCATATTTTCTATTCCGCTATTTAATCAAAAACCTCTGAGGATCAGTTAAATTGGGGGATAGTCTGTGTTGGTACGTGTGAGAGAGATCCACCTTTCCAAGTTGTTGGGGTTCATCTCATACTTCTGAAGGTTTGAGGGTGCTGCCTGTTCCATACTCCCCCTACTCCTAGCCTTTTAGGGGTACAAACAATAGTAATTGGGGCCTAGTGTGGTTGTGTACGTGTGATATACATACACTTTTTTGGGATCATATTTTCTATTCCGCTATTTAATCAAAAACCTTTGGGGATCAGTTAAATTGGGGGATAGTCTGTGTTGGTACGTGTGAGAGAGATCCACCTTTCCAAGTTGTTGGGGTTCATCTCATACTTCTGAAGGTTTGAGGGTGCTGCCTGTTCCATACTCCCCCTACTCCTAGCCTTTTAGGGGTACAAACAATAGTAATTGGGGCCTAGTGTGGTTGTGTACGTGTGATATACATACACTTTTTTGGGATCATATTTTCTATTCCGCTATTTAATCAAAAACCTCTGGGGATCAGTTAAATTGGGGGATAGTCTGTGTTGGTACGTGTGAGAGAGATCCACCTTTCCAAGTTGTTGGGGTTCATCTCATACTTCTGAAGGTTTGAGGGTGCTGCCTGTTCCATACTCCCCCCTACTCCTAGCCTTTTAGGGGTACAAACAATAGTAATTGGGGCCTAGTGTGGTTGTGTACGTGTGATATACATACACTTTTTTGGGATCATATTTTCTATTCCGCTATTTAATCAAAAACCTTTGGGGATCAGTTAAATTGGGGGATAGTCTGTGTTGGTACGTGTGAGAGAGATCCACCTTTCCAAGTTGTTGGGGTTCATCTCATACTTCTGAAGGTTTGAGGGTGCTGCCTGTTCCATACTCCCCCTACTCCTCATCTAGCCTTTTAGGGGTACAAACAATAGTAATTGGGGCCTAGTGTGGTTGTGTACGTGCGAGATACATACACTTTTTTTGATCATATTTCCTATTCCGCTATTCAATAAAAACCTTTGAGGATCAATTGAATTGCGGGATAGTCTGTGTCGGTACGTGTGAGAGAGATCCACCTTTCCAAGTTGTTGGGGTTCATCTCATACTTCTGAAGGTTTGAGGGTGCTGCCTGTTCCATACCCCCCCTACTCCTCATCTAGCCTTTTAGGGGTACAAACAATAGTAATTGGGGCCTAGTGTGGTTGTGTACGTGCGAGATACATACACTTTTTTTGATCATATTTCCTATTCCGCTATTCAATAAAAACCTTTGAGGATCAATTGAATTGCGGGATAGTCTGTGTCGGTACGTGTGAGAGAGATCCACCTTTCCAAGTTGTTGGGGTTCATCTCATACTTCTGAAGGTTTGAGGGTGCTGCCTGTTCCATACCCCCCCTACTCCTCATCTAGCCTTTTAGGGGTACAAACAATAGTAATTGGGGCCTAGTGTGGTTGTGTACGTGCGAGATACATACACTTTTTTTGATCATATTTCCTATTCCGCTATTCAATAAAAACCTTTGAGGATCAATTGAATTGCGGGATAGTCTGTGTCGGTACGTGTGAGAGAGATCCACCTTTCCAAGTTGTTGGGGTTCATCTCATACTTCTGAAGGTTTGAGGGTGCTGCCTGTTCCATACTCCCCCTACTCCTCATCTAGCCTTTTAGGGGTACAAACAATAGTAATTGGGGCCTAGTGTGGTTGTGTACGTGTGATATACATACACTTTTTTTGGATCATATTTTCTATTCCGCTATTCAATAAAAACCTTTCTAGGGCAAGATCTTAAATTACAGAAATATGAGGAGACCGTCAAATAAGGGCCGTGGCCTGGGTCGTGGTGCTGCTGGTAGAGCTCCTGTTGCAAGGAGAGGACATGGTCGATCTGTGCCAGCTACACGCACAAGTGAAACACCTTCCTCAAGTGTGAGTAGGCGACAGAACCTGCATCAGTATTTGGTAGGGCATCAAACGCCCCTAGAAGTGATGAGGCCAGAACAAGTTGAGGCGATAGTAGATTGGTTTGCTGCTGACAGTGCCTCCAGTTCCTTCACATTGTCTCCCACCCAGTCTACTGCAGAAAGGTCAGAGTTGGCACCTGCAGCCAATGTCCAACCGTCTTTCACCTCACCCCCTTGCAAATCAGGCCAGCAGTCTGAGCCCCAAGCCATACAGCAGTCTCTTATTCTTTTTGAGGACTCTGTCAGCAGGGTTTCCCAGGGCCATCCACCTAGCCCTGCCCCAGAAGTGGAAGAGATTGAGTGCAGCGATGCCCAACCACTTATTCCTCAAGATGAGTACATGCAAGGATCATCGCAGCACGTCTCCGATGATGACGAAACGCAGGTGCCAACTGCTGCGGCGTTCAGCATTGTGGAGACCGACAAGGAGGGCAGGGGTGAAGACTGGGTGGAAGATGATGTGGAGGACGATGAGGTCCTCGACCCCACATGGAATGAACGTCATGCAGGTGAACTGAGTAGTTTGGAGGAAGAGGCGGTGGTCGCACAGAGCCACCAGCACAGCAGAAGAGGGAGCAGGGTGCAGAAGCGGAGCGGCCGTGCCCTAGACACTACGCCCGCTACTGCCCAACGCAGCAAGGGAACGAGCGCACCAAAGTCAGCTCAAAGGAGTTCTCTAGCGTGGAAGTTCTTTAGAAAATGTGCTGATGACAGGACACGAGTGGTTTGCACCCTGTGCAATCAGAGCTTGAAGCGAGGCATGAACCTTCTCAACCTGAGCACAACCTGCATGATCAGGCATCTAAGTGCAAAGCACGAGCTGCAGTGGAGTACACACCTTCAAAACCAAGAAACGTCTCTGGCTCATCCTGCTTCCTCTTCTGCTGCAGTCTCGGCCGCTCCAGCCACATCTGTAGTGATACCGGCACCTGCCACCCCGCAAACAGACGATCTGTCAGCAACACCACCACCTGGGTCACCAACAACCATCTCCACAATGTCCCGTGGAAGCGTTCAGCTTTCCATCTCCCAAACACTTGAGAGGAAGAGGAAGTACCCCCCTACCCACCCGCGATCCCTGGCCCTGAATGCCAGCATTTCAAAATTATTGGCCTTTGAAATGCTGTCATTCCGTCTGGTGGAGACGCACAGTTTTAAAAACCTTATGTCGGTGGCTGTCCCACAGTACGTCGTGCCCAGCCGCCACTACTTTTCCAGGCAAGCCATCCCTTCCCTGCACAACCAAGTGGGGGAAAAAATCAGGTGTGCACTGCGCAACGCCATCTGTGCCAAGGTCCACCTAACTACGGATACGTGGACCAGTAAGCACGGTCAGGGGCGTTATATCTCCCTAACGGCACACTGGGTAAATGCAGTGGCGGATGGGCCTGAGGCGGATAGCAATTTGGCGCATGTCCTTCCACCACCGAGGATTGCAGGGCGCTTCAGTTTGCCTCCTGTTCCTAACTCCTCCTACTCCGCTTCCTCATCCTCTACCGCCTCCTCATCCGGACAGCGTAACACCTTCACCACCAACTTCAGCACGGCCAGGGGTAAACGACAGCAGGCAGTTTTACAACTTGCCTGTTTGGGGGACAAACCACACACCGCGCAAGAGTTGTGGAGGAGCATGGAACAGCAGACAAATGAGTGGTTGCTGCCAGCGAGCCTCAAGCCCGGCCTGGTGGTGTGCGATAACGGGCGAAATCTCATAGCAGCTCTGGGCCTAGCCGGTTTGACGCACATCCCTTGCCTGGCGCATGTGCTGAATTTGGTGGTGCAGAGGTTCCTTAAAAACTACCCCGATATGTCAGAGCTGCTGCAGAAAGTGCGGGCCGTTTGTGCGCACTTTCGGCGTTCTCACCCTGCTGCTGCTCGCCTGGCAGCGCTGCAGCGTAACTTCGGCCTTCCCGCTCACCGCCTCATATGTGACGTGCCCACAAGGTGGAACTCCACCTTGCACATGCTGGAAAGACTGTGCGAGCAGCAGCAGGCCATAGTGGAGTTTCAGCTGCAGCACGCACGCGTGAGTCGCTCTGCGGAACAGCACCACTTCACCACCAATAACTGGGCCTCCATGCGAGACCTGTGTGCCTTGTTGCGCTGTTTTGAGTACTCCACCAACATGGCCAGTGGCAATGACGCCGTTCTCAGCTTAACTATCCCACTTCTATGCCTCCTTGAAAAAACAATTCGGGCGATGATGGAAGAGGATGTGGCACAGGATGAGGAGGAGGAGGAGGATGAAGAGGTAACATTTCCAAGGCTTTCAGGGCAGTCATTCGCAAGGGGCTCCGAGGGTGGGTTCCTGCACACGCAAACGCCAGGGACGCAATTGTCCAGCAGGGGCACAGTTCTGGAGGATGAGGAGGATGAGGAGGAGGAGGAGCTGGAGGAGGAGATGGAACCATGTTCACAGCAGGGTGGCACCCAGGCCAGCTCATGGCCATCACTGGTGCGTGGCTGGGGGGATACAGAGGACACGGACCATACACCTCCCACAGAGGACAGCCTTTCGTCGCCTCTGGGCAGCCTGGCACACATGAGCGATTACATGCTGCAGTGTCTCCACAACGACCGCCGAGTTGCCCACATTCTAACTTGTGCTGATTACTGGGTGGCCACGCTGCTGGATCCCCGTTACAAGGACAACGTACCGTCCTTAATTCACTCACTGGAGCGCGATCGCAAGATGCGCGAGTACAAGCGCACGCTGGTAGACGCCATGCTGCTGGCATTCCCATCTGACAGCGGGGCCACAGTGGAAGCACAAGGCAGAGGAGGAGGAGGAGGAGGTCGCCAACGCAACCAGGGCACCGCCAGCACCTCAGAAGGCAGGGTTAGCATGGCCGAAATGTGGAAAAGCTTTGTCAGCACGCCACAACAAACAGCAGCACCAGCAGCTCAGATGGAACGTCTTAGCAGGAGGCAGCATTTTACCAACATGGTGGAGCAGTATGTGTGCACACGCCTACATGTAGTGAATGACGGGTCTGCCCCCTTCAACTTCTGGGTCTCCAAATTGGGCACATGGCCTGAGCTTGCCCTTTACGCCTTGGAGGTGCTGGCGTGCCCTGCAGCCAGTGTATTATCTGAACGGGTATTTAGCACGGCTGGGGGCGTTATAACAGACAAGCGCAGCCGCCTGTCCAGAGACAATGTGGACAAGCTCACGTTCATTAAAATGAACCAGGCATGGATCCCACGGGACTTTTCCGTACCTTATGCAGAATAGCAATGGATACCGACCTTACCCACCCATTGTTCCATTTTTGCTCTTTCTCACTCTTTTGGGGTGTACCCTCATTTAAAATTTGTGAAAAGAAGCAGTGTTGGCTACCTCGTCCTCCTCCTCAGGGCCAGATTAATGTAGGGTCTATTGGAGCTGCAGCTCCAGGCCCCTACCTTTTATATAGGCCCCGGGTTGGCCATATTCACTGTTACCGCTCTTCTGTCACTTGTAAACACAGAAGTCTGGCTTCTATGCTCGCTTCCCCAGGCAGCACCCTCAGAACCTCCCCACACAGCGTGAAGGCCGGACAAGGAGGGACAGTTGGCGATGCATGGATGTGTTTATGGGCTTCAGAGACAGCATCCCATGTTGAATTAGGCATGCATGGCTGCACCCTTCCTCCTCTGGGTGCATGGCAAGGCACGGCCCTAAGGCCCTTCAAAATCCTCAGCACCAAGCCCATGATGCTGTTAATCCGGCCCTGGTCCTCCTCCACCGCCGCTTCCACCTACACCGCCCATAGGTGTGCGCAGCCTATTGCATTAAGGTGTGCACCCCAAAGTTGAAATACACATGCATGTGTTTGCCAGCAGGGAGAGTAATGTATCGGGGCCATGTACCTGTAGGCAAGGAGAAATAGAGCAGAGCAGGTCCCAGGGAGATCTTTCCCATCTCCTCACTGGCAATGCTATGTGCCCTAGGTGATTAGGGTGTGCCCAGGCACACCCAGCACACCCTGTGCGCACGCCTATGTCACCGCCACATCCACCACCACCTCAACCTCCCTCCTACTCCATATGGGCCTCGTCCTTCAGAGATGAAGAAGAACATTGTTTTATTTTTCTGTTTTTTTTTGTTGTTTTAAGTTATTTCCCTATCCACATTTGTTTGCAGAGCACTTGCCATGCTCTTAATTACGTTTTGCTGCCATTTGCAGCACTCTAGCCCTTTCCTTTGGTGTTTTAGAGCCATTTTAGTGCCTTAAAGTTCGGGTCCCCATTGACTTCAATGGGGTTCGGTGTCCGGGAAAAGTTCGGTAAAAGTCCGGGACACGGACCCGGACTTTTTTTTAAAGTTCGGCCGAACCCGTCGAACACGGACATCTAGGTGTCCGCTCAACCCTAGTTAAGAGCAATGCTGATTTACACGTTTTGTTTTGCTCATCAGCGATCCCACCATAATTAAAATGTGCCCATCATAAAATGAGGGGCATGCTGATGGGCATATTTTATGTTAAGGGTCACGCTGATGGGCACATTTTATGTTAGGGGGCAAGCTGATGGGCATATTTTATGTTAGGGGGCACGCTGATGGGCACATTTTATGTTAGGGGGCACTCTGATGGGCAAAACAAAACGTGTAAATCAGCGTTGCGCTTAACATAAAATATGCCCATTAGCGTGCCCCCTAACATAAAATGTGCCCATCAGCGTGACCCTTAACATAAAATATGCCCATCAGCGTGCCCCTTATTTTATGTTAATGGTCACGCTGATGGGAATATTTTATGTTAAGGGGCACTCTGATGGGCATATTTTATGCTAGGGGCATGCTGATGTGCATATTTATGCTGTGGTACACACTGATGGGCATATTTTATGTTAAGGGGCGCTCTGATGGACATATTTATGCTATGGGGCACACTGATGGGCATATTTTATGTTATGGGGCACTCTAATGGGCATATTTTATGTTAAGAGCAATGCTGATTTACACGTTTTGTTTTGCTCATCAGCGATCCCACCATAATTAAAATGTGCCCATCATAAAATAAGGGGCATGCTGATGGGCATATTTTATGTTAAGGGTCACGCTGATGGGCACATTTTATGTTAGGGGGCACGCTGATGGGCATATTTTATGTTAGGGGCACGCTGATGGGCACATTTTATGTTAGGGGGCACTCTGATGGGCAAAACAAAACGTGTAAATCAGAGTTGCGCTCAACATAAAACATGCCCATTAGCGTGCCCCCTAACATAAAATGTGCCCATCAGCGTGACCCTTAACATAAAATATGCCCAACAGCATGCCCCTTATTTTATGTTAAGGGTCACGCTGATGGGCAAATGTTATGCTAAGGGGCACACTGATGGCATATTTTATGTTAAGGGTCACGCTGCTGGGCACAATTTGTTCTGCCCATCAGAGTGCCCCTAATATAAAATGTGCCCATCAGCTTGCCCCTTATTTTATGTTAAGGGTCATGCTGATGGGCATATTTTATGTTAAGGGGCATGCTGATGTGCATATTTTTTGCTGTGCTACACACTGATGGGCATATTTTATGTTAAGGGGCACTCTGGTGGACATATTTATGCTATGGGGCACACTGATGGGCATATTTTATGTTAAGGGACACTCTGATGGGCACAATTTATCTTAAGGGGGCACACTGATGGGGACAACTGATGTAAGGGGGCACTCTGACGGGAATGCCTGACGTAAGGTGGCACTGTGATGGGGACAACTGATGTAAAGGAGCACTCTGATGGGGACACCTGATGTAAGGGGGCACTCTGACAGGAATGCCTGATGTAAGGCGGTACTGTGATGGGGACACCCGATGTAAAGGAGAACTGTCATGGGGACACCTGATGTAAAGGAGTACTGTGAAGGGCACAAGTAGAGTGCCCCTTAACATAAAATGTGCCCAGCAGCATGCCACTTATATTATGTTAAGGGGCACGCTGATGGGCACATTTTATGTTAAGGGACACGCTGATGGGCACATTTTATGTTAAGGGGCACGCTGATGGGCACGTTAGGGGGCACACTGATGGGGATATCTGAGGTAAGGCGGTACGCTGACGAGAATGCCTGATGTAAGGGAGGACTGTGATGGGGACACCTGATGTAAAGGGGCACTCTCATGGGCACACCTAATCAAAAGGGCACTCTCATGGGCACACCTGATGTGGTGGGGATACCTGATGTAAGGAGGCCCCCCTATGGTGACACCTAATGTAAGGGAGCACTCTAAAGAGGACACCCTATGTAAGGGGGCACTGTGATGGGGGAACCTTATATAATGGGGTACTCTGATGGGGACAAAAGATGTAAGGGGGAACACTAATGGGAGACACCAGATGTAAGAGGGCTTTCCATTGCAGAAACCTGATGTAAGTGGGCACTCTGATGAGAATACCTGAGGGAGTACTCTGATGGTGGCAACTGATTTCTGGGGGTATTCCGATGGGGGCACCCAATGTAATGAATTACTCTGATAGGGGCAACTGATGTAAGGGGGAACACTAATGGGGACATTTACATTTACAGAGTATTACCAGAGTGTGTGGAGGAAATAGTAGCAAAAGCGCCAGAGAGCATGGCTTGTTCCAAGAAAAGGAAGGTAAATGCTGAAAACCGAGCCTTCAAAGATGAATGGACAGACCAATACATGTTCATTATTCCTATGGGAAGTTTAAAACCAGTTTTTCTCATTTGTTGCGAAACGGTGGCGATAAAAAAAAGCAGCAACGTAAAGCGCCACCACGAAACAAAACACGGTTCGTTTGAGCAAACAAGAAACAGAAATTTTAAAAGAAAAAAAAACACAATATTTTGTACTCTGTTATTACACATATCAAATAAAAAAAATGTAAAAATCTAATTTCTTCATAAATTTAGGCCAAAATGTATTCTGTCACATGTCTTTGGGGAAAAAAATCCCAATACGTGTACATTAATTGGTTTCCATTAAAGATATAGCGTCTATGGGATAGGTACTGGAATTGTATTTATTTTTTTATACTAGTACTGGCAGCAATCAGCGACTTATAGTGGGACTGTGTGCGGAGAGCATTCTGACACTAACTGAAACTTTGTGGTAACTGACTAACTGCCACTGACATCACCAGTGACACTAATACAGTGATCAGTGCTAATACTATACACTATCACTGTATTCATAATACTGTCTTGGAAGGGGTTAACATCTAGGGCGATCAAGGGGTTAATTGTGTGCCAAATTAGTGTTAATGTGTACTGTGTGCTACTTTTTAAACTAACCAATTTGTTTATTTTCCCTGATTTACAGGGAAAAGAAACAAAGCAATCATTCCCTATGTTTAGAGCCTTGTGTTGTTTATCAACACAGGACTCTAGGCTGTGATTTGACACAGCGATCAGCAGGCCCTGGCCATGAATCATTGGGTGGGATCTGTTGATGAACTCCCACTGTATCAAATCACAGGGGAATAGGTGGGTGGGGAAGCGTGTGCTCCCAAAACCCGCTAATAGTCAGTGATGTACCGGTACATCGCTGTGTCTGTAGCTGCAGTATATGTACTGTGGCGGGTCAGCAAGCGGATAATAAATGTTTGCTTTTTTGGGTTTAACCACTTGCTGACCGCGCTATAGCTGAATGACGGCTACAGTGTGGTCGTCCAGTTCTGGGAGGGCGTGTATTGGCGTCCTCCCAGAACCGCACCCCCTGCAACGTGCATCCGGTGCACTCTGTGATCACTGGTCCTCAGATACAGCTAATCACAGATCGGGGTAAAGGGCCAATCACAGCGGCCCTTTACCATGTAAGCAGCTGTGTCCAATCACAGCTGATCACAATGTAAACACGTTTGCTGGTTATCTGTATTCCCTTCCTCACGCTCTCACAGCACTTGAGGAGGGGAGAGCCAGTAACCGGCCAGTGTGAAAGGGGACATCTACACTGATAATCAGGGTACTGATCATCAGTGTCCTGACTATTAGTACAGTCCCAACAGTGCCAATCAGTGCCCATCAGTGCTGCCAATCAGTGCCCATCAGTTGTTCCACTCAGTGCCCATCAGTGCAGCCTATCAGTGCTAATATGTGCCACTTATTAGTGCCTCCTCATCAGTGCCCATAAGTTCCACCTCATCAGTGCCCATCAGTGCCGCCTCATCAGTGCCGCCTCATCAGTGCAGCCTATCAGTGCACATCAGTGAAGCCTCATCAGTGCTTGCTCATCAGTACTGCTTTATCAGTGCAGCCTATCAATGCCCATCAGTGCAGCCTCATCACCGCACATTAGTTAAGGAGAAAAACATTTATAACAGAAACTTTTTTTTTTCAACGTTTTCTGTCTTTTTTCGTATGTTTAGCAAAAAATTAAAAAAACCGAATTGGTTATTAAATATAACCAAAAGAAAGCTCTATTTGTGTGAAAAAAAAATGCTAAAAACATAATATGGGTACAGTGTTGCATGACCGCGCAATTGTCATTAGAAGTTCGACAGCACTGAAAGCTGAAAATTGGCCTGGGCAGGAAGGGTGTAAAAGTGCCCGGTAGGCAAGTGCTTAAATCCTAAACCTATGCTGCAATAAATTGTAACACCATAACATAAAAAACTTTATAACTCTACACATATTTTCTTCTGTAAAAATAAATATACATAAAACAAAATAATCAAATAACTCAAAATATAATTCATATTGTGTCAAAGTCTCTGTTGGAGTTATCACTCCTTCAACATTTTGCAATAACTACTTATAAGTTCATAAAAAAATGATGCTGTTCCAACCATCACCTTGCTGTGTATAAATATCATGTGAAGAAATTCCACACACCAGTGAGGACAGATTACTCACCAGAACAGAATGACCTTTCGATATGAAAGATCTGACAGCAATAGAAAATCCGAGGCTCTTTTACTCTCACTTCTGTATTCCACTCCAAGCCATGTCAAACAGATAAAGGACTCTAATAGTGTAAATCCTTTTCAAAACATTTATTAAAATATAAAACCAATCCACTTACTGTGATTAATGTGCCTAAATAAGCACTGGACATACAGTATGCGCTATGCATGTATTAAATCCCGGGTGAGGCTCGATACCTCATAGTACACTAAGAGAGGGATCCAATGCCGTGTGTGGTATACCCCTACTTACTGACGCGTTTATTTAGAATGAATTTATCAATAACTTTATCACCTTTATCAATTTATCATTGATTAAGTCAAAACGTGTTGATTGTTCCACATTCTGCAATGGGAAGTGACTCACCTGTAACAGGGAATGGTGACAATGGTTCTGGCTTGGGCCATGTTGAACAATATCAAGCAATGGAAAAGTGAAGGGAGGATGCTAAAATAAAGGAAAAAGCAGGAGATGCTTCAAAGAGAATCTATAATATTTTGGGTCCATTTTATTTTTTACATTTGTTCCAGCTGTATATATTTTTATACTGATTTTTTATTTTATTTTGTCTATCTATCTATCTATCTATCTATCTATCTATCTATCTATCTATCTATCTATCTATCTATCTATCTATCTATCTATCTATCTATCTATCTATCTATCTATCTATCTATCTATCTATCTATCTATCTATCTAAATATAAATATCTTAAATGATGCGTGAAGCACTATGTAATTAAATCCTCTGCCTAAATTATACAATCTAAACAAAAGTCATATGTATCTTAAAAATATAGTGCATAAAAAAAAATGAAGGCCCGTGGGACTTTAAAGAGACATACACCAGATGTAAAATCACATTAAGCGGAGTTCCGGCCACAAAATCGACATAATCGATTTTGTGGCCATCCGCTTGCTTTTCCTCACCTGAAACAGAAATGGATAGTTAGGATTTTTTTTTTTTTTACTTACCTTGTAATTGTAGAAAGATATACTCACCTGTCTTCTACTTCCTCCCTCGGCGGCCGCGGCCCACGCCGTCACTTCCGGTTTGCAATGATTCCTGGGAGCTGAACGTCATCACTCCCAGGAATCAATGCGATGGCACCGGCCCCGCTCGTCACTGCCGGTGCGACGCCGCATTCCTTGCTAAACAGCTTCTGGGCATGCCCAGAAGCTGTGGAGGAATGCGGCGCCGCACCGGAAGTGACGACAGGGGCTGGTGAAGGCGCATTCTGGGAGAAGAAGACACGGAAGAGGACACAGAAGAGGATCGCGCTGGCTTCAGCTGCCCACAACAGAGATGGCAACGCTGGAGAAGAAATGTTAAAAGTGAGTATTTCTTCTTGCAGGTAAGTACGAACGGGGACAGATCAGAGGCTAGCCATTGTGGAATGTACTAGCCCTGACTGTCCCGGGGGTATGTTTATTGAAATTTTTTTTTTGTGGCCGGAACTCCGCTTTAGTTTATTATTTATAAAAGCATTAGTAGAACAAAATACATAATATCTCAAAAAGCAAAGATGATCATCAACAATAAAGTATTCCCATTACATACATATACAGACGAGGCTGTCCAAGACGAGGGAGGTGGCCTAAGAAGGCAGAATGACGTCACAGAAATATCGGCAATATCGGCCAGTTACGGGGCCGATACCGATATATTGGGGAAAGTGCATATCGGCCCCCGTTATATCGGCCTTGCCAATAATCGGTTTATCCCTGAATGATGAAAGTAGGACTAATATAGGACTGATCTCGCAGGGCAAAGTCAGATCGAATGTCATACAACAGTTGTGTCGTACCAGTGTGAACCCGGCCTGAATCCTTGTTTGTAGTGCATGTTCAAACCTTAATACCATAAATAATACCATGGTATTAGATTTTTACTGCTAATTCTAGAGAAATGCTTAAATAATGTATTACAATTTAATTAAACCCATTCGATTTTAGTCAACTAAAATGTACTGGGAATTTTAGTCAACTAAAATATGAGAAAAATTAAAACAATTCAGATGACTAAAATATGACTAAAACTAAAATGGCATTTAAGTCAAAAGACTATGACTAAAACTGAATTGAAATCTGATGCCAAAATTAGCACTAGCCTGGAGAGCCTATAAATAACCTGAGGCCTGAGGCAGGAAGAGAACGTTCCTGGGCCCAGCTTCTGCTAGAGGAGACTGCATGTGCAGAGGCACTGCCCTGGGGCAGGATCGCTGGAGATACTATCTAGGAGACATCAAGGTTCCAGCTGGAGCCTTAGCTGGGGGGGGCTATTTGCAAACTTTAGTCCTGGAGTCGGTTTGGGTCTGGAGAATCTACCAGGTACCAGGGGGAAGTTGGGAAAAAAGTGTCCAGCTGTCCTATGGTGGTGTCAGTCTGCATTTCCTTCACTGAAGAGTGTCCATGGATATAGGAGGGAGGCAATGAATGATCCTGTGGCATTGTGAGTAGATGACCCAGCTGATGGATGTTAGTGACTGTATGTAGCTCTTGGTCTTTTGGAAGGTGTCATAGTCACCCGTCAGCAGCAAAGATCCTTTGGGAGTTTTTGTGCAGCTCAGTGAGATAGATAGAGTCCTCAAATAGTTCAGTTCACCAGTTTTGGGGTATCTCATGCTCCTTTCACCCCATCCAAGTCCAATGGTCCAATAAAACATCAAAAGGCACCCCTATACTGTTCTATTCTAGCTAGTGGAAGAGTGAAGAAAATGCTGTGTGCCTGGCTGTGTGCGCGCTTTAACTTGGGAAAAGGAATCAAGTTCATCAGCGGCTCCTTACACTAAATATACATTCTTAGTTTTGCAAATGAACATTTATTGTGCATCAAAGGATTTCTAGAGCTCTAAGGGATAGCTTAAGAGAAGGCACGGCAGAAGCTCCTTCGCTTTAGGCTCACTGCATCTGACTGAAACTAAACCCTCTGATAAATGATTGGTTAAGCATTTCATATTTACTTGTATATGTAAATTTCAGATTGAGCTTTTGAGCTTCGTAAACAAATTGCTTTTTACAATAAGGAGGTAAGGGGATAATTGCAAACATGTAAAAACATGTAAAACAAAAAAGGCCAAACGCTACACCTGCTTGCTAGATTCAAGACTACGTAATGTGCAATATGTCATATTTACTGAGTGGAAAAAACATGTAATAAAATATTTTAGCCCTTACCCTGCATGCTCATTTTAAGCAGTGAAGATTTAATGAAGAGGGGTTATTGCATTTGTGGAATTAAAGCTCTGGACACCTTTTTTTAAATTTTGTGAATTTTTCTATATTTGAATATTTTATTGATTTAGCACAAAGTAAAAAATGTAGTATTAGTGTAACTAGTTATCAATTGTTGCACACTATATAGTGATATTTATTGTTTGGTGTTTTCTAACATAATAATAGTATGTATTTATGTGATCTCAAACGGATCAAAGAATGGTCACAATTTATTTATTATTTTCTGCATTTTTACACAGAAAGCTACTGGAGGCCATATCTCCAGAAGGATATAGATACTCTAGAGAGAGTTCAGAGAAGAGCTACTAAACTAGTACATGGATTGCAGGAAAAAAACTTACCAGGAAAGGTTAAAGGACCTTAACATGTATAGCTTGGAAGAAAGAAGAGACAGAGGGGATATGATAGAAACTTTTAAATACATAAAGGGAATCAACTCGGTAAAGGAGGAGAGCATATTTAAAAGAAGAAAAACTACCACAAGAGGACACAGTTTTAAATTAGAGGGGCAAAGGTTTAAAAGTAATATGAGGAAGTATTACTTTACTGAGAGAGTAGTGGATGCATGGAATAACCTTCCTGCAGAAGTGGTAGCTGCAAATACAGTGAAGGAGTTTAAGCATGCATGGGATAGGCATAAGGCTATCCTTCATATAAGATAGGGCCAGGGACTATTCATAGGATTCAGATATATTGGGCAGACTAGATGGGCCAAATGGTTCTTATCTGCCGACACATTCTATGTTTAATCAGCACACAAATATAAAGAACATATAGGTGATAGAGCTGGTGTATAATATTTACTAGCATTAGCAGCATATTTAATTTTTTAAATGAAGATACAGCCAACCTGCAGGTAGATCTCGCAGCAAAAAAGAGAGGAATTCACCTGTGTAGCCCTAGGATGAGGAAACATTTTGGAAACACACCAAGGACCAAGAGAACTGACCATGAAGGCTATCCGTGCTTTTGATTAAAATTTTGTGCCAATAGCCATAAATTAATAGTGACCCTTTTCTCACCTTTCTGAACATTCTGAACACAGATATTTCATACCATAAAGAGGACTCATTACATGCACCAATAAATGTACTTAAGATTCATAATGAGTATGATGATTTGTTCTCCAGGGTCTGAACTCCTAAAATTAATCTATCACTTTAAACTTTTGCTGCCGTTTCAATTTGGGTAAATGGAATATTTATAGTAAATGTGGCTGTGGCTGCTGGGAACCAACTACCCACAGGACATTTTTCAATACACAAGAAGATTTGGGTTCCAGTAAATGAAAGTTAGTAAGGAGGAACATATGTGTTCCTTTCAAGACGGGATGATTAAATGGTGACAGCAAAGTCCATTAACTCATGAGAAAATGGGTACAGCTGTCTTAACACCCATCCCTGTCTCTTTCCAATAATCTTCTTTATACATTTGTCTTCATGGCTTAAAAAATGATATAAAGATAACTGCATATTCACTTTTCACTCTATGCTCTTATTTACATACGGATACCAAATATAAAAGAAAAATTACCGCGCTGGTGTCCCAATGTGAGTAAAAAATCAGCCAGCACCAAAAAAGACAATTATGTGTTAAAGATAGTAAAAATAAGTGCAGTGCTAATCAAGTGAATGGAAATATATAGGGACCCTATTTGAAGGTACTATATATATATATATATATATATATATATATATATATATATATATATATATATACTATATATCTTGTTAACAGTATTTCAAGTGGTTCAAGTGTTAATGTTAAAACAAAAACTAAACAACCAGAGCAAATAAAAAATTTTCAGTGCAAAGAGAAGTGCAGAAAACATATCGAATCATTTGTTTTTTTTTAAACTCTAAGAAACCGTGTATCAATACTGAATTTGACAAACACCCATATATTGATATTTAGTAGTTACGGCATTCATGTGAAAAATATATAACCCCTATATAAACAAATTAACTCACTTATTTTGTAAAAAAGTTAAACATAATACCTATAACCCCAGAGTATAGTGGATGTTCCATATCCACAATAAATAAATTATGCTAAAAAAATGTTCAATCCATAAGGAAAAAACTGTGAAGAAGTCTAAACTGATGTGTCAAAACAAATCACCAGGATAGTGATCCGAAAAGGATGATTGATTACTCCAAGAATCACAACGGGGGGTCATCGCTGTGAGGGGTTTCACCACCACCTAGAAATGAGGAGGCTTACTGGAACATGTGGACCCAATTGGGGGTTATTGCTGGGAGGGGTTTCACCATACCTCCCAACATTTTAAGAAGAGAATGAGGGACACCTATATGCCAAAGTATGTAGGCATAGGGCACACCCCCTGCCACGCCTCCTAAAAGGAGAATTATATTAAATAAATTATTAGTTAAACCCACAAGTGCTTTTTTTTTTTTTTTTTTTTACCACTACTATTCCTTTATACTGGCTCCTGAAACTTACAAATGCAGCAATTTAGAAATTGGATGAAAGGTTTAGCACTGGGAAATACTTTTTAAAAGATAAATAGTGCATTTTACAGTGCCTTGCGAAAGTATTCGGCCCCTTGGACTTTGTGACCTTTTGCCACATTTCAGGCTTCAAACATAAATGCACCTGCACTGTGATAGTCTCAGAGGTCCGTTTAGGCCTCATGCACACTGGACGTTTTTACAGCTGCTGTTAGCAGCGTCAGACGTTTTTTTTTGCAGCTGCAGAACGCCCATCCATGTTATTCTATGGCCTCATGCACACATATAGCTTTTAGGAGCTCCAAGTGGCATAGGCGTTTTACAGCTCCAAAAAAAACCCAGGAACTGTGGGTTCAGGAGCTCCAGCGTCAAGCTGCAAAAAACGTCTGACACTGCTAAAGGCTCCATAACGTTGCTTAACGTGCGTTAAGCCACGTTATACGTTTTTTTTCTTCCATTCAAAATCAATGGCTCCCTATGGGAGCCTATTGATTTGAATGGAAGTCACACCGCAGGTCGGATCAGGGTGATCCGACTTGCGGTGCGACCTGCACTGTGAGAATCTTGAGGGGGAACTCTACGCCAAAATGGGGAAAAAAACGGCGTGGGGTTCCCCCCCAGGTTCCAAACCAGGCCCTTCGGGTCTGGTATGGAATTTGAGGGTAGCCCCGCGCCGAAAAAACGGTGTGGGGTCCCCCCCAAAATCCATACCAAACCCTTATCCGAGCATGCAGTCCGGCATGCCAGGAAAGGGGAGGGGACGAGCGAGCGGCCCCACCCCCCCTGGATCATACCAGGCCACACGCCCTCAACATGGGGGGGTGTGGGTGCTTTGGGGCAGGGGGGGCTCTGCACCCCGCACCTCAAAGCACCTTGCCCCCATGTTGATGAGGACAAGGGCCTCATCCCCACAACCCTGGCCGGTGGTTGTGGGGGTCTGCGGGCAGGGGGCTCATCGGAATCTGGAAGCCCCCTTTAACAAGGGGGCTCCCCCAGATCCCGGACCCCCTCCCTATGTGAATGGGTATGGGGTACACTGTACCCCTACTCATTCACCACATAAAAGGCAGTGTATGGAAATAACAACAGGAGACGTTTTGGAAAATTTATTAAAAATCTTCATCCGGCTCTTGTCCTCTCCGGGGGTCTTCTGCTGTCTTCTCCTCTCCGAGGGTCTTCTGCTCTTTTGCTGTCCGCCCTTCTTGTCTTCTCCTCTCCGGGGGTCTTCTGCTGTCTTCTCTCCAAGGGTCTTCTGCTCTTTTGCTGTCCGCCCTTCTTGTCTTCTCCTCTCCGGGGGTCTTCTGCTGTCTTCTCCTCTCCGAGGGTCTTCTGCTGTCCACCCTTCTGCTGTCCAATCTTCTTGTCTTCTCCTCTCCGGTCTTCTGCTCTTTTGCTGTCGGCTGTCGGCTGTCAGCTGTCCTTCTTCCTCCGGTCCTCCTCCGACGACGTCTCCAGCGATTATGCCGGCCTCTGGTCTCTGCAGCTTATTATATAGCCATTAGGGGCGTGGCCGCCAGATGACGTCATCGGGAGACCACGCCCCCTTATGTCACAGATGACGTCATCTGGCGGCCACGCCCCTAATGGCTATATAATAAGCTGCAGAGACCAGAGGCCGGCATAATCGCTGAAGACGTCGTCGGAGGAGGACCGGAGGAAGAAGGACAGCCGACAGCAAAAGAGCAGAAGACCGGAGAGGAGAAGACAAGAAGATTGGACAGCAGAAGGGCGGACAGCAGAAGACCCTCGGAGAGGAGAAGACAGCAGAAGACCCCCGGAGAGGAGAAGACAAGAAGGGCGGACAGCAAAAGAGCAGAAGACCCTCAGAGAGGAGAAGACCCCCGGAGAGGACAAGAGCCGGATGAAGATTTTTAATAAATTTTCCAAAACGTCTCCTGTTGTTATTTCCATACACTGCATTTTATGGGGTGAATGAGTAGGGGTACAGTGTACCCCATACCCATTCACATAGGGAGGGGGTCCGGGATCTGGGGGAGCCCCCTTGTTAAAGGGGGCTTCCAGATTCCGTTGAGCCCCCTGCCCGCAGACCCCCACAACCACCGGCCAGGGTTGTGGGGATGAGGCCCTTGTCCTCATCAACATGGGGGCAAGGTGCTTTGAGGTGCGGGGTGCAGAGCCCCCCCTGCCCCAAAGCACCCACACCCCCCCATGTTGAGGGCGTGTGGCCTGGTATGATCCAGGGGGGGTGGGGCCGCTCGCTCGTCCCCTCCCCTTTCCTGGCATGCCGGACTGCATGCTCGGATAAGGGTTTGGTATGGATTTTGGGGGGGACCCCACGCCGTTTTTTCGGCGCGGGGCTACCCTCAAATTCCATACCAGACCCGAAGGGCCTGGTTTGGAACCTGGGGGGGAACCCCACGCCGTTTTTTTTCCCCATTTTGGCGTGGAGTTCCCCCTCAAGATTCTCACAGTGCAGGTCGCACCGCAAGTCGGATCACCCTGATCCGACCTGCGGTGTGACTTCCATTCAAATCAATAGGCTCCCATAGGGAGCCATTGATTTTGAATGGAGGCACAAAAAACGCTGCTAACAGCTACTGTGGCCAAACGTGCAATAACGCTAGCAGAAAAAGCTACTGAAAGCACGTTTTTACAGCTGCTGTTTCCCGGCGTTATGTAAACAGCTTTGGAGCACGTTTTTATGACGCCCTGTGTGCATGGAGCCTTAAAGCGCAGAGAGCATCGGGAAGAACAAGGAACACACCAGGCAGGTCCGAGATACTGTTGTGTTTAAAAGCCGGATTTGGATACAAAAAGATTTCCCAAGCTTTAAACATCCCAAGGAGCACTGTGCAAGCGATAATATTGAAATGCAAGGAGTATCAGACCACTGCAAATCTACGAAGACCTGGCCGTCCCTCTAAACTTTCAGCTCATACAAGGAGAAGACTGATCAGAGATGCAGCCAAGAGGCTCATGATCACTCTGGATGAACTGCAGAGATCTACAGCTGAGGTGGGAGACTCTGTCCATAGGACAACAATCAGTCGTATACTGCACAAATCTGGCCTTTATGGAAGAGTGGCAAGAAGAAAGCCATTTCTTAAAGATATCCATAAAAAGTGTCGTTTAAAGTTTGCCACAAGCCACCTGGGAGACACACCAAACATGTGGAAGAAGGTGCTCTGGTCAGATGAAACCAAAATCAAACTTTTTGGCAACAATGCAAAACGTTATGTTTGGCGTAAAAGCAACACAGCTCATCACCCTTAACACACCATCCCCACTGTCAAACATGGTGGTGGCAGCATCATGGTTTGAGCCTGCTTTTCTTCAGCAGGGACAGGGAAGATGGTTAAAAGTGATGGGAAGATGGATGGAGCCAATTGCAGGACCATTCTGGAAGAAAACCTGATGGAGACAGATCGGAACCCTAACTGACATTTTTGACACTTTTGGGGGTACCAGTGACATTACTACAGTAATCAGTGCTAAAAATATGCACAGTTACTGTAATAATGCCATTGGCAGGGAAGGGGTTAACCCTGTGGGTGCTCAAAGGGGTTAATGTATGCCTATATGCTTACTAACCGTGTGGGGGGTTCTGTGACAGACACAGAGAGATCGGGGTTGTAGCTTAGCTGAAACTGCAGATCTGTCCCTGCCTGTCTCACAGAAGATCTGCCTGCTTTGTTTACAGAAGCAGATGGGTCTTCTCTCCATTGCCCGGATGATTGCGGGAGGAAGGCGTCAATCGCCGCCTCTCCTCCCGCGTCCCGCCTCTCGCTGTGTCTAAACCACATGCACTCCAGTCACGTAGTACTACGTGACTGGACGCAGCCGAGCCGCTCTGCCGCAGTAATATTACTGTGGGCGTTCGGCAAGCGGCTAACAAACGAAAAAAAATTCTCCTTGTGTGATGTGGGCTGATGAATCGGCACTGATGGGCCCTGATAGGCACTGATAGGCTGCACTGATGGGCACTGATAGGCTGCACTGATGGGCACTGATAGGCAACACTGATGAGCACTAATAAGGCAGCATTGTTGGGCACGGATAAGGCAGCAGTAATAAGGCGGCACTAATAAGACGGCACTGGTGGACACTGATGGGTGGCACCGATGGGCACTGATGGGCGGTACTGAAGGGCACTAATAGGCAGCACTCATGGGCACTGATGGACACTAATAGGCGACACTGAAAGGTGGCACTGATGGGTGGCACTGATGGGCAATGATAGGCACAGGTAGGTGACACTTCTGGGCAGCACTCATGATGGGGCACTGATTGGCACTGATAGGTGGCACTGGTGGGCACTGATAGGTGGTACTGGTAGGTGGCGCTGGTGGGCACTGATAGGTGGCACTAGTGGGCACTGGTAGGTGGCACTGGTGGGCACTGGTAGGTGGCACTGGTGGGCACAGATGCCCCTCTCTTCTTCTGGACCGATGATTGGCTTTTTTTTCTCCTCACACTGATCGTCGGCTGCTGTTTACATGACATGATCAGCTATCATTGGCTAACAGCTGATCACATGGTAAGGGACCGGGACCGGCCCCTTACTCCGATCTGTGATCAGCCGAGTCCCATGGACCACTTACCCACTAGGCACTTAAACCGCCTTCCTAACCAAACCAATTTTCAGATTTCAGTGCTCTCACAGTTTGAATGACAATTACTCAGTCATGCAACGCTGTACCCATATGAAATTTTCTTCCTTTTTTTCCACACAAGCAGAGCTTTCTTTTGATGGTATTTAATCATAGTTGGGTTTTTTATTTTTTGCGCTATAAATGAGAAAAGACCTAAAATTTTGTAAATAAATGCATTTTTCTTCATTTCAGTTTTAAAATTTTGCAAATTTAGTCATTTTTCTTCATAAATTTTGGCCAAATTTATACTGCTACATATCTTTAGTAAAAATAACCCAAATAAGTATACATTTTTTTGGTCTTTGTTAAGGTTATAGAGTCTACAAGCTATGGTGCCAATCATTGAAAATTGATCACACCTGATGTACTGACGGCCTATCTCATTTCTTGAGACCCTAACATGCCAGTAAAGTACAAATACTCCCCAAATGACCCTTTTTTGGAAAGTAGACATTCCAAGCTATTTAGTAAGAAGAATGGTGAGTTTTTTGAAGTTGTAATTTTTTTACACAATTCTTTGCAAAATGAATATTTTTTTAATCTTTTTTTATTTTTCACAAAATGGTCATATTACCAAGTTATTTCTCACACACTTTATCCGCATACTTGCAATTACACCCCAAAATACATTCTGCTACTCCTCCTGAGTATGGCACTACCACATGTGTGAGACTTTTCCACAGCCTGGCCACATACAGAGGTCCAACATCCAAGTAGCACTGTCAGGCATTCTAGGAGCACCAGGACAATGGAAACGCCCACACAATTACCCCATATTAGAAAGCAAATACCCCAACACATAATCTAGGAGCCATAATGAGTCTTTTGAACATGTCATTTTTTTTCCACAAGTTTTTGGAAAATGTGGAAAGAAAATGAAAATGCATTTTTTTTTTACACAAAGTTGTCCATTAAGAAGATATTTCTAACATAAAGCATGTACATAGCAAAAATAACACCCCAAAATACAATCTGCTACTTGTCCTGAATATAGCGATACCACATGTGTGACACTTTTCCACAGCCTAGCCACATAAAGAGGCTCAACATGCAGGAAGCACCGTCATTTCCTGACTTCCCATTACAATTTTGTGAAGGGCACTGATAAGCACTGTAGTGGCACTGATGTGGCACAGATGAGCCCTGACGTGGTATGGATGTGGCACAGATGAGCAAGATGAGCACTGACGTGGCATAGATGTGGCACGGATGAACAGTGACGTGGCATGGATGTGGCACGGATGAGCAATGATGTGGCATGGATGTGGCACCGATGAGCACTGATGTGGCATGGATGTGGCATTGATGAGCACTGACGTGGTACAGATGAGCACTGATGTGGCATGGATGTGGCACGGATGAGCACTGACATGGCATGGATGAGCACTGGTGTGGCATGGATGTGGCACTGATGTGGCAAGGTGAGCACTGATGTGGCATGAATGTGGCAGGGATGAGCACTGACATGGCATGAATGTGGCATGGATTACCACTGACGTGGCATGGATGTGGCACAGATGAGCACTGACATGGCATTGATGAGCACTGATGTGGCATGGAAGAGCACTGTGGCATGTATGAGCACTGGCGTGGCATGTATGAGCACTGATGTGGCATTTGTGAGCACTGATGTGGCATGGATGAGCACGGATATGGCATGGGTGGGCACAGATTTGGCATGGATGAGGCATGGATGTGGCACAGATGAGGCATGGATGTGGCACAGATGAGGCATGGATGAGCACTGAGGTGGCATGGGTGGGCATAGATGTGGCACGGATGAGGCACGGATGAGGCATGCATGTGGCACAGTTGAAGTATGGAGGAGGCAGAGGAGGAGTGCAGCTGCAGTTTCTCTCTTCTCGTCGCACACTGTACCAATCGTTGTGTACAGTGTGCGAGGAGAGGAGAGAAATGAACCGGACATGCGCCGGTTTGTTGACAAATGATCGCTCCATCATTGGACGGAGTGATCACATGGTAAAGGGCCACTGTCATTGGCCCTTTACCACGATCCATGATGCGCCGGGTCCCCGGGACCCGGCGCGCACGGATAGCTCTGTGTGCACACGCCAGGGGTCGCACGGGAGTGCGATTCTGGGAGGACGTCATTGTACGCCCTCCCAGAATAAGCCGTCCGCTCTGTAGCCGCATTCAGCTATGGCCCGGTCAGCGAGTGCTTAACTGCGCAGTCGTGTGATGCTGTACCAAAATAAATATAATGTCCTTTTTTCCCATAAATAGAGCTTTCTTTTGGTGGTATTTGATCACCTGTGCGATTTTTATTTTTTGCACTATAAACAAAAAAAGAGCGACAATTCTGGAAAAACAAAAACATTTTTACTTTCTGCTATATAACATTCCCAATAAAAAAAATAAATAAAAATCAAATTTTTTCATCATTTTAGGCTAATTTGTATTCTGCTACATATTTTTGGTAAAAAAAATTCCAATAAGTGTATATTTACTGGTTTGCGCAAAAGTTATCACGTCTACAAGCTAGGGGAAAGATTTATGTCATTTTTTTTTATTTTTTTTTACTAATAATGGCGGTGATCTGCGATTTTTAATGGGACTGTGACATTGCGGCAGACAGATTGGACCCCTAACTGACATTTTTGGGTGGACCAGTGACATTACTACAGTAATCGGTGCTAAAAATATCCACTGTTACTGTACCAATGACACTGGCAGGGAAGAGGTTAACACCAGGGGCGAACAAAGGGTTAAATGTGTCCCTATGGGGTGTTTTCTAACTGTGTGGGGGATGTATTTACTGAATGAACACAGAGACCTGTGTTCCTAAATAGGAGAACACAGGATCCCTGTGTTCATTACTGACAGGACAGAGGTCTGCCGTGTTTACAATGGCAGACCGCCGTTCTGTCTCCACGGGGAGCGATCGCGGGTGCCTGGCAGCAATTGCGGCCGCCGAACCAACTGATTGGCTCCATCTGTGGCAAATGGGCACGCCCCCCCACTAGCGGTCCCGCAAAGAGACATACAGTTACATTGTTTTGCGGGACAGAGCCAACCTGCCGCAGTATATGTACTGCCGGCGGTCAGCAAGTGGTTAAAGAGGAGCTCCAGTCTCCCCAAAAAATATAAAGTCAGCTGCTACAAATACTGTAGCTGCTGCCTTTAAATATAAGGACACTTACTGTGCCTGTCCAGGGATCCAGCGATGTCAGCACCAGAGCCGATTCTTCAATGGGCTTCGGGTGCAGACCCCAGGCATCTTAAGTAAAGAAAACCCTCTGGCATTACAGCTGGTTTCCTACTATGCATGTGTGAGTTGCGCTGGACTTTCTGAATGGTCCCCCAGTCTTCTGGGACCTGTGTGTCCAAAAAAGGCTGGAGAGGAAAGGAGGAGGGGCCAGACATTGTGGTAGATCCGCACAGCGATCCAAACCAGAAGTGCAAGAGCGGGTATCTGTCAAAACTAGCTACCTGCTCCCCCCCCGCCCCCAAAGGGCCAAATGTGGCAGTGGTAGGGTGGAAACAAGCAGAGCTTCCCCTTTTGGGTGGAGCTCCGCTTTAACCACTTTAGCCCCAAGCCCATTTTTGACACTTTTTGTTTACAAGTTAAAATCAGTATTTTTTGCTAGAAAACTACTTAGAACCCCCAAACATTATATATATTTTTTAGCAAAGACTCTGGAGAATAAAATGGCGGTCATCGCAATATTTTTTGTCAGGCGGTAATTGTGCAGCTGTCTTTCAAACGCCATTTTTTTGGGTAAAAAATTACAAAAAAATCACATTTCACTGCATTTAAAAAAACTAAACAGTAAAATTAGCCCATGTTTTTGTATATTGTAAAAAAAGGTGATGTTACGCCGAGTAAATAGATACCCAACATGTTACGGTTTAAAATTGCGCACACCCGCAGAATGGCGACAAACTACGGTCAATAAAAATCTCCATAGGCGACGCTATAAAATCTTTTAACGGTTACCAGTTTAGAGTTAGAGTGTAGCTCTTTTTTTTATTATTGCTCACGCTCTGGCGATCGCGGCGATACCTCACATGTGTGGTTTGAACAGCTATTTCATTTGCGGCGTGACTTCCATATATGTTTTCTTTCGTGCGCAAGCTCTCGGCGACGGGGGCGGCTAAAATTTTTTTTTTACTATTTATTTATTTATTTTTTTTAATTTTAACACAGGTTTTTAAAAAAAAAAAAATCGGATCACTTTTATTGCTGTCACAAGCAATGTAAACATCCCTATATGCAGTGACAGGTACTCTTTATGGAGGGATGGGGGGTCTAAAAGACCCCAAACCCCTCCACTACACTTCCATGTATGCAAAATGCCGAAAACTGCGTTTTTGAATACATTCACCTTTTTGAAACTGCCACTTTTAGCAGCCAAGTAACCAGGAAGTGACGTCATGGACGCCGCCTCCCGGTTACCTCATCGGAGACCCAATCAAAGCTGGAAGCAGCTTTGATCGGGACTCCATCCAGCCGGCAGACGTGCCGGCTGGTTTGCTCGGGTCTCCCGGTGAGACGGGAGACCCGGGCAGAGCTGCGGAAGGCGACGGGAGGGGGGCATCCCCTCCCGCTCGCGGGGGTAACGATCGAGCGGCTCCCGAGCCGCATCGGTCATTACCACCGGAAAGCCGACCGCCGGCTCTAAAAACCGGTAAGAGGATGCTGCCTCTAGCATCCTCCCGGTACAACCAGTTAAAGTCAGCCAACATAGGTCTATGTCAGTTTGGTTAAGAAGGATAATAAGGAAAAAGCTGGCAACTACAAGCCACAAGGGTTTAACATATGTAGCAGTGAAACTAATGGAATCACTATTAAAAAGAAGGAATATTGATAATTTGCGACCCACAACTTGCTGGACCCAAAGCAGCATGGCTTTACTGAGGAAAGATTTTGTCAGACTAATCTTTAATTACATTTTATTACTATGTCACAATACCTGGGAACTCTCTGGATCTTTCCCTGAGTCTCTGAATTTTTAATTTGCCTGCTGGCTCTCTGAACCACCAGGAGATTTCCCAAGCTCTGATTCCATGGAAAGGAGCATGGCTTTACTGATGGCAGATAATGTCAGACTAATCCAATTAGGTTCTATGACTATATCACCATCCCTATGATTTGTATATATATCCCTATGAACTCACATATCATACCAAGACTGGTTTTTCAATTTTCAGTTTTCTTTGACCCTGATGCTATAATCCTTTAGGTGTAGTGACAGCAACATCCATACTCGTGTCAATTAGGAACATGGAGCAGCAAGCTGGCACTGGGGAGGAAGAGAGAGCTGGGAGGAGGTGCAGGCTGTTCTCTCTTCTCCTCCAGCTCTCCAGTTGCTGCCATCCATCCTGTCTTGGATACATAAGCCTAATGCTGACCAATACACAAGGTAATTGTAATGTTAACCCCATACTCAGTCATTTAGTGAATCACCATTAAATCGTTGCCTCCATTTCATTGTGGCACACTGCTAAAAGACCTCCATTTCCCAATTCCCCGACTGCGTAAATTTTCTAGATATGTTTATAACAAATGTTTTGGAGCAGGGTGGTATTGTGGACATAGCCCATCTTATAGTCAGCAAAGCAATTGATACAGTTCCACATAATGATCTCACAAAAAGAACAAATATCAGTAATTGGTGGTGTACCCCAAGGCTTTATACTAATTCCTGCTCTATTTAATCTGGTTACAAGTGTTATAACTGGCAGTCCATAAGGCAAGGTATGTTTTTTTCCTAATGCCACAAAGGAGTGCAAATAGATCAATATCCCTGGGAGTATTTGTAACATGGGGTGTTTGAAACATGGAGTGAATCAATATAGGGATCATCAGCAGGAAGAAGGAGGTTCTGGTTCCCTTATATAGAACTTTAGTTATCATTAGAAGGTTTACTAGCAGGAGGAAGGAAGTCCTGATTCCCCAATACAAATCTTTAGTTATAAATTGAGTGTATAAAGGCAGGGGGAAGAAGGCCCTGATTCCTCTATATAGATCTTTAGTTATCACCAGAGGGATCACCAGCAGGAGAAAGGAGGTCATTGGTATCCATAAAGTGTTCGCCAGCAGAAGGAGGAAGGTCCTGATTCCCCTCTACAGATCTTTAGCTATCACTAGAGGGACCATCAGCAGGGAGAATGAGGTCCTGATTCACCCATATAAATCTTTATTCATCAATAGAAAGAGCAAAGGCTAGAGCAAGAAGGTCCTGATTTCCCTATATAGATCTATAGTTATCAATAGAGGGATCACCAACGGGAAATTGAGGTCCTGATCCCCTATATCAGGGGTGTCAAACTAAATGTCATTGCGGGCCGCATTACTATTATGGTTTCCCTCAAAGGGCCCATTGCATCTGTAAGACAGGATGTCCAGAGCACCCTACCCCCCTTACATCAGATGTCAAGAGTCCTGACCCTCCCTTACATCACAGAGCACCCCCCCCCCCACCTTGTTCTGCTGCTGGAAAGAACCTGGGGGCAGAGCTGGGAAGCAGAAAGTGCAGGGTCTGGAGGAGGACCAGAGGAGGGCTGTAGTCTGCTGAATGCTGAGACCAGGGGAGGCAGAGATAATGGGGTGCTGCGGCTGCGCAGAGAGGTGCAGTATCTGTAGGAGGGGTTCTGTCCTCCTCTCTAATTGCTGAGACAGGAGGGCAGAGACGAGCCTCTCCATGGCTGCATAAGGGGGGTACTGCAACTGTAGGAGAGGTGCAAGGGCCACATGAATTGGCCCGCGGGCCTTGTGTTTGACACATGTGCTCTATATAGACCTTTAGTTATCCACAGAGGGATCACCAGCAGGAGGAAAGAAGGCCTAATTACACTAAATATATTTGGTTATCACTAGAGGGAGCACCAGCAAAAGGAAAGAGGTCTTGATTCCTCTCTATAGATCTTGAGTTATTACTAGAGGGATCACCAGCAGGAGGAAGGAGGTTCTGATTCCGTTATATAGAACCTAAGTTATCACTAGAGGGGTTACTAGGGGGAGGAAATTCTGATTCCCCTATACAATTTTTTAGTTATCAATTGAGTGATCAAAGGCAGGGGGAAGGAGGCCATGATTCCTTTATATAGATCATTAGTCATCAATAGAAAGATCACCGGACGGGGGAAGAAGGTCCTGATTCCTCTATATAGATTGTTAGTTATCATCAGTGGGATCACCAGCAGGAGAAAGAAGGTCTTGATTCCCCTATACAGATCTTTAGTAACAGCGAAGGAAAAAAGTATTTGATCCCCTGCTGATTTGTACATTTGACCACTGACAAAGAAATTATCGGTCTATAATTTTAATAGTAGGTTTATTTTAACAGTGAGAGACAGAATAGCAACAAAAATATCCAGAAAAATGCATTTCAAAAAAGTTATAAATTGATTTGCATTTTATTGAGTAAAATAAGTAATTGATCCCCTATCAATCAGCAAGATTTCTGGCTCCCAGGTGTTTTATATACCAGTAACGAACTGAGATTAGGAGTGCTCTCTTAAAGGGAGTGCTCCTAATCTCAGCTTGTTACCTGTATAAAAGACACCTGTCCACAGAAGCAATCAATCAATCAACCAATTAGATTCCAATCTCTCCACCATGACCTAGACCAAAGAGCTGTCCAAGGATTTCAGGGACAAGATTGTAGACCTACACAAGTCTGAAATGGGCTACAAGACCATCACCAAGCAGCTTGGTGAGAAGGTGACAGTTGGTGCGATTATTCGCAAATAGAAAAAACACAAAATAACTGTCAATCTCCCTTGGTCTGCGGCTCCATGAAGGATCTCACCTCGTGGAGTTTCAGCCCAGAACTACACTTTAAGTACATTTTCGTTTTACATAGATGCTCTGGTCCCATTTTGCACTTAAAAGTGGGGTAGGCCTGTACGTATGTGCCACATCTATGGTATGCCTGTGGAAGCTGAAAATCACTGCAGTAGGCACTGCTACAACAGTGATCTCTACTCGCTTCCGGGACCCTGAAGCTAAGTGATCTCTGCAGTAGTGGAGTTTCCTACAGTGATTTCCAGCTTCCACAGGGATCAAACAGGTATGGCACATACGTTAGGGTGACCAGACGTCCCCGGATTGAGGACACTGTCCCTGGTCCAAGT
Source organism: Pelophylax lessonae (assembly GCF_965119305.1). Lineage (NCBI taxonomy): Eukaryota > Metazoa > Chordata > Amphibia > Anura > Ranidae > Pelophylax > Pelophylax lessonae. The sequence goes on from NC_138768.1 coordinate 81,731,848, forward strand.
CTGTCCCCGGTTTTGTCCCCGAATTCAAGGCCAGAATAATGTAGACAGGGCATCCCTTGCTGGCTGATAGACAGCCTGGTGCCTCAGATGCAGACGCCGCCTGCTGGACGATCTCATTGCCGCTCCTGCTGCTGTTTAGTGGAGTAGAAGCAAAACCAAAATTAGACTCTGTGGAGGGTTGAGAACAGGAGGTGAGCAGATGGGTGGGGGGGGAGTCTGTTTGTACACAGGTGAGGGCAGTGGGGGAGGAGGGGTCAGAACTGATGCAGCTGCATGGAGAGATGGAGAGTTTAGCTGTTGTGGGGGAAGGGCTAAGAGGTGGCTGCAGAGATAATCTGTGAGAGAAGGGTGCAGAGGTGAGCTATGGATGTGGGGGCAAAAGTGTCCTCTGTGCATAGCAAACCTCTGAACCTTGTACTCTATGCCTAACACCCTCCTATATATTATGTAGTCCTGTGCCCAGCGCTTTGTGTATTATATAGTCCTGTGCCCAGGGCTCTGTGTATTATGCAGTCCTGTACCCAGCGCTCTGTGTATTATGTAGTCCTGTGCCCATCGCTCTGTGTATTATGCAGTCCTGTGCCCAGCGCTCTGTGTATTATGTAGTCCTGTACCCAGCGCTCTGTGTATTATGCAGTCCTGTACCCAGTGCTCTGTGTATTATGTAGTCCTGTACCCAGAGCTCTGTGTATTATGTAGTCCTGTGCCCATCGCTCTGTGTATTATGCAGTCCCGTGCCCAGCGCTCTGTGTATTATGTAGTCCTGTACCCAGCGCTCTGTGTATTGTGTAGTCCTGTACCCAGCACTCTGTGTATTAGGCAGTCCTGTACCCAGCGCTCTGTGTATTATGTAGTCCTGTACCCAGAGCTCTGTGTATTATGTAGTCCTGTGCCCAGCGCTCTGTGTATTATGTAGTCCTGTGCCCAGCGCTCTGTGTATTATGTAGTCCTGTGCCGAGCGCTCTGTGTAATATGTAGTCCTGTACCAAGCGCTCTATGTATTATGTAGTCCTGTACCCAGCGCTCTGTGTATTATGTAGTCCTGTGCCAAGTGCTCTGTGTAATATGTAGTCCTGTACCCAGCGCTCTGTGTATTATGTAGTCCTGTGCCATTTGCCAATAATAAAAAAAAAAATATGTCCCCGGATTTCATTTTAAAAATCTGGTCAGAGTGGACCAATATGTAAAAATGCTATATCTGGAAGTCAACTTTATACATGTTTGCAAAAAACATAGACCTATTGTACATGCAGACCAAAGTTTTTTTTAAAAATGTCAAAAAAGAGACTGACCACGTTTGCTTTTAATTATTTATGTTTCTATGAGAGCTCCATCTAGTGACTAATAAATATATTTATTTTAAAAAAATAAAAGCTGAACAAATGTGAAAGTGGCATTAGAAATTATTATAAATTCAAAATCAGTGCTCAAAATACTCTCCACATTCCCATTTTAAAAAAATGTCCAGATCCTTTGATTCTTCTGGAATATACTGTATAAAACTAGTACATGCATTATGTAATAGATGTCCTCCTGCCACAATATCTGAATAATGGAAATTTGTAACTCTCTGACCTTTCCGGCCAGGGAAACACATCACACATTGCTTATCTTCTCTGACTAATCTAGAACACATTTTGCTTATGATATTCTTTTCTCTTAATTTTCTGCCATTATTTATTTAAAAAATGTAACATTAACATAAGCCAGCAAATGGTTATCTAGATCATTTAGCTAGTACATTTAAGACGTGTCAATCCACTCCTAAATTCTGAGCAACTCCTTAAACATTCCAGATGCATACTTCCTTTGAATGATTTTGCAATCTTCTTTTTTTTTTTTATCTTTATAATTTGTTTTATTTACAAGAATCGTCATTGCAGTACATACCAGAAGGGTACATTATGTGCAGTTGTCATTGTGTAAGACTTTATCCAAACTTAGTGCTGGTTCACATTGGTGCGATGCGGGAACCCTGCAAATACACTGCGGGTTCCCACACTGCCATATGCGAACTGCTGGAAGTGTCAATACAAAGTTAAAGGGTAACTCCACTTTCGTTGGGAAAAAAAATAGCAAATTAAGAAAAAAACAATATAGCGTATACAATTGCGACACAAATCATTTTGTGATTAAATGTTATTAAAAATGACCTTTCCTTTTCAATTTACAGCTACTGTAATTTTTTTAAAATGCAATGCAATATGGCTACCTGGAGCTGTTCTGTACACAGAATGTATACTGACCACACCCCAGAAACATAATTTCCTGCTTGTGTGATTGGCTCACCAATTTTCCCAGAAGTCTGCCTAAGATACAAGTCAGATTTCTGGCATCACCTGCAACAAAAATGTCATTTATGGTGAGATACTCCCAATAGGAACACATCTAAAGGGATGCAGGACCAGCAGATTTCCTCATTAGTGTCCTGCAGCTGCCACAGCTGATAGATAATTTTGAAACCACTCCCATTAGACCCACTCAGCACAGAGACGCAAACAGTGATTTCTTCAGAATAACAAAAGGTAGGAATCTGCAACAAAGTTTGTTATAATCCTTGCAATGTACAAAGATCACCCAGAGGGGAATTTTCTTTTCTCAACAAAAGTGGAGTTACTCTTTAATGACACCCCCAGATTAGTTTGCATATCGCAGTGCCAACTGTAAATTCAGACAGGAATTGAATCACATAGGCCAAAAAAAGGGTCCTGCACGACTTTGGTCCGAATGCGATGTGAATTCAGCCATGTATGGCTGAATTCGCATCACACAGACATCACATTTGATTTGCAGAGCAGTGCGGACATGCAATGTCTGACATCGCTTTAGTGTAAACCGGCATTTGCAGTGCTACATCACGTTAGGATCCAGACAACAAGACATAGCAAAACAGTATAAACAACAATAGACGAAAAATGTAAAGTCAGCACTTAGCGGAAAAAGTAGCTAGCACTAAAAGGTCAATAAACCAAACCTTCCCTGTAAAATAGTGAAAACAGTGCTGTTCTCAAACACAACAGTAAATAAAATCAACAAAAACTATGTCACAAAACATAAATATATCAAATGAAGAATCCAAGTGAATATATGGTTACTTTCCCTTTAAATGACATAGGACAATAATGTGTGAATGGTATATGTGCAATTCAAAAGCAAAAATATATATATATATCTGTCCCTTTAAATAACAAGAAGCATTAGTATGTAAGTCATATATAATTCAGTTCATCTATATATCTTGTGACCAGTTTGTTAAAAAAAAATAATAATAATAATAAATAATAAAAATATAATAAAATAATAAATATAAATAATACATTACTAATTTACTGGCACAAACAACAAATTCAGAGAACTGCAAACCCACACAGCTAGTATAATATGTTTTCTGTAAGCAATGGGTAATTCCAACTAAGGTAATTTTCATTGTTATTTGTTTCTAATGAGTAAATATAGTATGCATGTGTGTGTGTGGGTGGGGGTATGGAAAAAAAAAGGGGGGGAGCAGAATATAAGAGGTGCTATAAAGATAAAGATGGATAAAAGAGGTAGGAATGGGGATCCTCATCTCCTCCTGGCTCTCTAACAGCTGCCCCAGTAGAATTAGAACAAGTACAGCAAACCACATTTTACTGTTGTGGGGCCAAGTGGGTCTGTTCCTTGCAAAAGAAGTAAGGTGTCCAAATTTTCCATTATTTTTCACTTTGCTTTCTATATCCTTTGCTCTTTCAATATCCTTCAAGTCCTCCAATTGCTGAATTTCCATGATTCTGGCCTGCCAGGGTGTCTTGGTAGGGGGGTTGTACTTGTCCAAAGGACTGGAATACATGTTTTGATGCTTCAACAAATAGATTTTGTATTTCTTGTTGGATAAAGGCATATTATGTAAGAGAAACACCTGTATTGGTTATAATTGTCTGCTACTCCATGTCCCAAAAGGTGCCCTCAGACTGTAGACAGCGGGGCCACATCTGCCAGGTTGAAAATCAGGAGTCCCTAGTACAGGTGTTGAAGGACTAGGGTAGGGTGAAAGTGTGGTCTTCCCAAACATAGATTTGGTTACTTTAAGAGTAGCACCTACAAGGAAGTGCTGCTTTACGGAATCGGAACAGAACCCCCAGGCCATTCTCACAACAGAACTGACCCATGGCACTCCATGCAGAGGAATATCAATAGTGATCTGTACCAGGTGCACTCATGTTTTTTTTTTTTATATATATATATATATATATATATTGTGGACACACCAATCAACCACCCTAGACCAATGTAAGGCTTCCTGATATTTAACCGGATTGGAAACTCCAACCCTCCCTTTAGTTTAGGCAAAGATAGTATAGGCCTACATAATCTCGCTAGTTTACCGGCCCAGATAAATTTCAAGAAGCCAGTATGTATTCCTTTCAGGAATTCCCTGTGGCAGTTTAATCAGGAGTGCCTAAAGAAAGTACAGGAGCCATGGTATCACATTCATTTTAATAATGTTACACTACCAAACCATGTGAACACTTTCGTATCCCAAGTCTAACTTAAACGTGCAAGCAAGTGGGGAAAAATTGAGCTCTAAAACCTTACGTAAATTCTTTGGTATATTAGCTCCCAAATATTGAATATAAGAGTCAGTCCACTTAAAATTTTTTGGGCCCCAAATTGTTGCTGCAGGGCAAGATTGACCTCTATGCCCATCGCTTTAGATTTGGAAAAATGTACTTTGAAGTACAATAGAGCAACATACCGGTGCAGCTCCGTCAGTATGGAAGCGAGGGCGATCAACGGGGAGGTCACCAAAAAAGATCAAATCATCCAAGTAAGCAGCTAATTTGTATTACATTACATTGAGTGGAAATGCCTCTCATGTCTGGAAGAGCTATGATCATCCGTAGGAAAGGTTCCAACAAGAGTATAAAAATAATAGGTGACAGAAGGCCAACCTGCCGTCTCCCATTACAAAAAAAAGAAAAAAAACAAACCCAGGGGCGCTTGTTTGGTGCTCAAGTTCTTAGATTCTTGTGTTATGGATGCACTACCAGTTAGCAGTATGACATTGTCTACAGTGTGGGCTGGTGCTCAAAATTTTTGGGGGGGCGCAAAAAGAAAAATGTAATAGGTATTGCTTCGCATCAAAAAACGCAGTAAAAAATTGCGTGACTTTGAAGTCATGGTACAGGCATGGCACAGGTGATGGTACAGGCATGGCACAGGTGATGGTACAGGAGATGGTATAGGCATGGCACAGATATGGTATAGGCATGGCACAGATATGGTATAGGCATGTCACAGGTCATGGTACAGGAGATGGTATATGCCCCCTTTCAATGCAGAGACCAGCGTACATGCCCCCTTTCAATGCAGAGACCAGCGTGCGTGCCCCCTTTAATGCAGAGATCAGCGTGCGTGCCCCCTTCAATGCAATGAACATTGTGCTGTGCCCCCTTCAATGCAATGAACACTGTGCTATGCCCCCTTTAATGCAATAAACACTGTGCCCCTTCAATGCAATGAACACTGTGCTGTGCCCCCACAATGCAGAGTTCAGCGTGCATGCCCCCTTCAATGCAACTGTGCTGTGCCCCCTTCAATGCAATGAACAATGTGCTGTGCCCCCTTGAATGCAATAAACACTGTGCTGTGACCCCTTCAATGCAATGAACACTGTGCTGTGACCCCACAATGCAGAGTTCAGCGTGCATGCCCCCTTCAATGCAACTGTGCTGTGACCCCTTCAATGCAATGAACAATGTGCTGTGCCCCCTTCAATGCAATAAACACTGTGCTGTGCCCCCTTCAATGCAATAAACACTGTTCTGTGCCCCCACAATGCAGAGTTCAGCGTGCGTGCCCCCTTCAATGCAACTATGCTGTTCCCCCTTCAATGCAATGAACACTGTTCCGTGCCCCCATCAATGCAGAGTTCAGCGTGCAAGCCCCTTTCAATGCAGAGCGCCACAGCATTGTACCCCAATGATTGCAGAGTGCCACAGCATTGTACCCCAATGATTGCAGAGTGCCCACAGCATTGTACCCCAATGATTACATAGTGTCCACAACATTGTACCCCAATGATTGCAGAGTGCCCACAGCATTGTACCCCAATGATTGCAGAGTGCCACAGAATTGTACCCCAATTATTGCAGAGTGCCCACAGCATTGTACCCCAATGATTGCAGAGTGCCACAGCATTGTACCCCAATGATTGCAGAGTGCCCACAGCATTGTACCCCAATGATTGCAGAGTGCCACAGCATTGTACCCCAATGATTGCAGAGTGCCCACAGCATTGTACTCCAATGATTGCAGAGTACCCACAGCATTGTACCCCAATGATTGCAGATTGCCCACAGCATTGTACCCCAATGATTGCAGAGTGCCACAGCATTGTACCCCAATGATTGCAGAGTGCCCACAGCATTGTACCCCAATGATTGCAGAGTGCCCACAGCATTGTACCCCAATGATTGCAGAGTGCCACAGCATTGTACCCCAATGATTGCAGAGTGCCACAGCATTGTACCCCAATGATTGCAGAGTGCCCACAGCATTGTCCCCCAATCAATGCAGAGACCAGCGTGCATGCTCCCTTCAATCCAATGCACTTACCTGGAGGCGGCTCGGCTCCCGGCGGCGGCTTCTCCCTTCCTCGATACTTCGTCCTCTTCTGCGGCGGCGGGAAGGTGAGCGGCTTCTCCCTCGTCTCGGCCTCTCCTCTTCTCTGCCGCGGGAACCGGCGGGAAGGTGAGCGGCAGTGACGGTGAGTGACTGATGCACCGCCCCCATTGCGACATCAGCGATCGGATGTCCTGGATGATGATTGGTCCAGGCTGGAGACTGGACCAATCACAGCCAGGATATCACGAAGGTGGGGGTGGCCAAGCGCTCTTTCCTGCGCCCAGGTTACGCCCCCAGAAGGCAGCCAATCGGCGCCTCTTCTGGGTCGTAAACCCCACCCCCCCCCCTTTAGCCACCACATAGGCCGGCGAAACTTTGTTTTTTTTTTTTCCATAACTTTATTGTTCTTTTTGTCTTTTTTTTTCCTTTTTTTTAGGGGGGGCGGGGCCCTGGCGCCCCCTATGCACGGGCCGCCAATGATTGTCTATTTTTTAAGTCATCTGGACTTGACAAGCAACTTGACAAGCAGCTGGACAAGCAAAGTCTCAGCTGATACAATACACTATATATATATATTTTGTATAGCAAATGCCCCAAGTGTTTCTGACACTTATTTTATCTGGGTTTGTAATCCTCAGGCTGTAGGTCATCTACCCACCGATAGATAATGAGCAAGCAGTTCAAAGGGTATTTTTCTGTGTTTGCAACCAATTGGGAGAACACATACTTTATGTTTCTTACATGTACCCATTCACATAGCATAACTTTAAAATTGTTTGAAAATTGTAGCTTACCTTTATAGATGTTCCTTTCCTTGAATTCATTAAACATGTCTGTACTGTATGGGCAGATCTCAATATCACTCGTAAACTAGATCTGATCACTCTCTGTCCTAACAAAGGGTTAAAGATTTAGAAGCTAGGGTTCCCTATTGTATGTTAATGAGAGGGAGCTCATCCTGATCTCAGCTTTTCTATTAGGTCACATTGAAGTAGTGGAATCCTTTAAATCAGCCACGACACCTTCTCCTAAGAAACATCAGAAAGGCAAGAAATATTTAAAAAAAGGTATGCTATCAATGGAAACACATAACAGATGTAGCCAAGCTGGGACTACTGTGTATATACATATGGTATGAGTATATATATATATATATCTATATATATATATATATATCTGAGTTACTGCTCTGCCACTATCAGAGTGCTCCTTTAGGAATTCACTAGAAGGATCGGCTTCCCTCCAGAACGGGATGAATTGGATTGTGGGAGATGTAGTCTGGTGGAGAGTATGAATTGTGATATGGATGGCAGGCGGAACTATACTCCCAGGGAGTTCTGGGACCCGTGGAGGATCATGGGGGAGAGAATATACTTTGGGGCGGGGCAAAGTGCACGCTCTCTTGCTTCAGGGACTCATGGAGGAGAGATCTAAGGGAGAGAGCTGCCGGAGGACAGTCAGAGACGGAGGCCTGGGAGTGCAGCCTAGAGCGAGTGGAGCAGTGTAACCATAAATTAGAATGTGTCCCCTTTAAGAACTTTGTCCCTCCTTTAGCAAGGCCTTGCTAAATTCTTCCCCGGCAGTTGGAGCTCTTAAACAGTTTCCACTGTGGGAAAGAGAATTGATGTTTGCTGTAATGTCTGCAGTCAATGTAATGATGAGATGGTATACTTGTGATCTGAACCAGGTGAAGACACCCTCTCTCACTCTGAGATGTTCATCTGTGAGTGCCCTGCAGGATAGGCGATGCACTCTCCCACCCTCCCGCGTCTGAAAACAGGCCGCGCTCTGCCACCACAGGATGTCCGATCGACCTCCACTCTGTCTCCTTCAGCAGCACTGTGAAAGCATCCACAGTAGAGCGACCAGCATCCACTTTGCTGAGTTCCGTGAGCGGAAGTGCACAAGGCCACAGCTGCCGTCAGTCACACAGTCAGCAAGCTGATCTGTACTCAATGGGTCCCGGGAGCAAGAGAGTTTTAAAAACAGTAGCACAGATGGTTTTATATATTCTCCCATGATGCTCCGCTCCCCCTTCAGCCTTCTGGGAAGATAGTTTTCTCGGGTCTCCGAACGATGATCAGCTCTCTGCTAAAAACTAGGTCTCCCACAATCCCAATCTTCCACTTCCTGCCAGAGGACGATTCCATTGAAATTAACATTAAAGGGGCACATGAACAGTTCAAATAACAATGATAAATCAGTTTATTTATAATAGTAGTCCGATCCCGGCTACATCCTCCCCCCCCACATGAAAGTCTTTGGTCCCCGAAGACCAAGAAACTTTCACTAAAATAATCTTTTTTTTTTTCTTTATAACCAGTCAGAAAAGGAAATCAAAACAATGACTTCACTAACCAGAACCTACAGTAGCTAACAACTGACAAATGGAAGAGTTTTCAGATAATAAACTATACAAGGTATCAGAAAAGGTTGAATCTATCTCACAACAGGCCATTAATAAATTAGTGGCCCACCTAGGAGTGTCAGATGGTGGAACAGGGTCATCTTCTACCAAAGGCTCAGAAGAAGAGGCTAGTGCTTGGCTGGAACGTTGAGTAGTTGTGATGAGTTCATCCAAGCTCTCCCCAAGGGTATTATATGTGAGTCTCTTAGGTGGATTAATCTCCCTTCAAAGTCTGGAACACACATTTTCTGCAGACCCAGATTCATGCCCCTGGCTCCAAAAACTGCATCCAGGCTGTGATTCTTCCAAACTATTGGATATAACTTCACTGCTGTTCAATGGTGGTGAGACCAAACTTTCTTCAACACTGGTCCGTTCAACATGATTCAGTGATGGTAAATTTTCTTCAGTACTGAATGGTTCAGAGTTAACCAAGGGAGGTGGATTTGGAGACTTCTCAACACCGGGTGTTTCCAAGTGTTCAGTGGGTTCTGACTTAACCACTTCCCGCCCGTCATATAGCAAAATGACGGCCGCAAAGTGGTTTCCCTATCCCGACTGGGTGTCATATGATGTCCAGCAGGATAGGCCCATCTGCACGCCCCTGACAGGGGGCGGTCTGAACTGGTAATCAAAGCATTGATTACCAGTGCAGACCCTTGGGGGATGCCACTAGAGCTACCAGGGATTGCCCACCCATGGACACCAGGGATTCCCACCCATGGCCACCAAGGATGCCCACCCATGCCACCAGGGGTGCCAATTAGTGTTCAGGGAGCCTGTCAGTGCCCTCCCCATCAGTTCTGCCCATCATTTCCATCTATCAGTGCCGCCCATCATTGCTATCTATCAGTGCTGCCCACCAGTGCCCATATTTTTCCATCAGTGCTGCCTATCAGTGCCCATCAGTGCTGCCTATCAGTGTCGCCTATCAGTGCCCATCAGTGCCGCCTATCAGTGCCAATCAGTGCTGCCTATCAGTGCCGCCTATCAGTGCCCATCAGTGCCACCTATCAGTGCCCATCAATGCTGCATATCAGTGCTACCTATCAGTGCCACATATCAGTGCCCATCAGTGCTGCATATTAGTGCCTCATCATCAGTGCCACCCCATCAGTGCCTCCTCATCAGTGCCTGTCAGTGCGGCCTCATCAGTGCTGGTCAGTGCAGGAAAAAATATATTTATTTACAAAATGTTATACCATAAACAAAAAAACTTTTTTTTTTTCTTTCAAACTTTTCATTTTTTTTTATTTGTTTAGCAAAAAAGAAAAACCTTGCGATGATCAAATACCACTAAAAGAAAGCTCTATTTGTGGGAAAAATTACATAAATTTGGTTTTGGTACAGTGTTGCATGACAGCGCAATTGTCATTCCAAATGCAACAGCACTAAAAGCTGAAAATTGGCCTGGGCAGGAAGGGGGTGAAAGTGCCCTGTATTGAAGTGGTTAATCTTTACAATTCTTCTTTCAGGAGTAGGATTGATCTTCGTGTTCGAGTTGAACGTCAGTTCGTCTCGAACATTGGCTGTTCGCCCGTTAGTCAAATGACGAACAAATCTGTTTCTTCGTGGGAAATTCAAGCGCCCGCATCAATAATGCACTGCGCGCTTGCAGTGCATTATGTGTTTGGCCAAAGCATGCACCTTGACCTCCATGCTTTGGCCAATCAAATCATCATTGCCATGATTGGACAAAGGAAGGCTGCCTTTAGCCAATCATGGCTCAGGGGCTAAGTACGCGCCCCACACTATAAATAAGGCTGCTTACACAGCAGCGGCGTGTACAGTGTGAGGGCGAGATAGGAAGTCGTTGAGGCAGGGAGAGGAACGTGATTTGTAGTTTATCAGACAGTCAGTTTATCAGACAGTGCAGTGTAGTCAGCAGTGTAGTCTAGTTAAGAAATTGCTAGCAATCAGTTAGGCAGGGAGAGGAACGTGATTTGTACACCCTAGTGCAGTGTAGTCTAGTTAAGACATTGCTAGCAGTCAGTTAGGCAAGGAGAGAGATTTGTGCTTTATACAATTTTAGAGAACAGATAGTGAAGTGTATGCAGCAGTGCAGTATATACCACAAAGTACCATATATATATATATATATATATATATATATATATATATATATATATATATATATATATATATATAGGCATTTCAGTTTGTTTATATCAGGCAATTCAGTATCTTTCACTCAGTTCCGTACGATGTTTAGCACCACCAACACCAAAAGCCCAATTTTTCTGCACCTGTATGACAAGTACATGTGATTTCAAATTTGTAGGGAATTTTTACCAGCAGGGCCTGTTCCTGCTCCCAGCAAGAGTAACTGGGGGTTGCGGTGTTTAGGCACCACCGACAACCAAGGCCCAAATTTTCTGCACCTGTATGAGAAGTACATGCGATTTGAAACTTTGTATGTATATTTGTATATGACATTTTTTTCTTTAGAAATATCAGTATTGCTGCAGCAGGTTACATACAATGTAGAGATGCGCTACTTTACAGGCACATTCAGGGGAACCCCCCCAGGCATGATTGTTAAAGGAATTTTTTATTTTTATTGTTTCACTGTAAGCATCATTAAAATCAGTAAATCACTGCTCCTTTAAAAACGATAGTTTTTTAAAAAAAAATGTTTGCATTGGTACATCTTTCCCAGGTCGGTGCCCAGACCCCCATATACTTTAGTTGGGCAAAAACTTGCATTTAAGTCTTTAAAATGAGGATTTTTGGCATTCGAGTCCCAAAGACTTAAATGGAGTTTAATTGTTCGAACAAACTTTTCCCCTGTTCGCGGTGTTCTGGTGCGAACCGAACCGGAGGGGTTCGGCTCATCACTATTCAGGAGATGATGTAGGTCTCCTCACTTCCTCCAACTGGCGCTCCTCTCTCACAGGTGAAGGCGGCATCGAAATATCCTCTACTGAAGGCTGGAAAACTGTAAAAGTATCTTCTGATGAAGGAGCCCATAACCAGTCAAAAGTAATTTCTTCCTCATCACTCTCCTCCTCCCTTTCTTCTGGGACAGAGTGTCCAGGTGCCCGCCGAGTCTTGGATCGCAAAATAGGAGGACGAGGTTCATCAGGACAAGGATTGGTGGGTACTCCAATAGCATCTGAAATGGGTAGAAGGGGATTCGGATGCCAAGTCTTTAATGGGCCAGTCTTGCCATCAGGACGAATCTGATACACTGGTAATCAAGGCAGCTTCTTGCAAATGATGTAAGGTTGAGAGCGCCATCGGTCAGCCAACTTATATTTTCCTGGTACTCCCAAATTCCGTAACAACACTCGATCGCCAGGCTGCAGATCTTGAACTCGCACCTTAAGATCAAAAATGTTCTTGTTACGTTGCTCCCTTGTGGCAGATGCTTCCAAAGCTTTCTCATAAGCTAACTTCAAGTTCTTCCTGAATCTTTCCACATAGCCACGATAGGAAGCCTGAGAAGTATGATCCGGAGAAGTCCCAAAGGCCAAGTCCACCGGCAATCGAGTCTCTCTCCCAAACATCAGTTGATATGGGGAATATCCAGTAGAGTCATTCACAGTACTATTGAAGGCATGGACTACAGCTGCAATGTGATCACCCCAATGGTGTTTCTTTTCCAGAGGTAAAGTCCCCAACATGTTCAATAGAGTACGATTAAATAGTTGCGGTTGTAGATCTCCCTGAGGATGATATGGAGTAGCTCTGGATTTCACAGAGTCATCGTATTAACTTGCTCTCAAAGTCCCGGCCTTGATCTGAATGGATATGCTGAGGTAACCCAAAATGAATGAAAAACTTCTCCACCAGAGTCTTGGCAACTGTACTAGCTTACTAATCTCGGGTCGGCAAAGCTTGAGCATATCTAGTAAAATGGTCTGTCACAACCAGGATATTGCTACGCCCACCCAGGTCCGGTTCAAGACACAGGAAGTCAGGGCATACTAACTCCATTGGTCCCTGACTCCTTAAATTACCCATTGGGACAGCTCTGCTAGGCAACGTTTTTCTCTGGATTCATCGGATCCACGAATGGCAATAGCTTTCATTTTCCGTTCTCATGTAAGGCCAGTAAAATCGATCCCTGACCAATTTAAAAGTTCTATCTGGTACTAGATGTCAATGATCATCATGGAGGGCTGTCAATACAGTCAATCAATTCTTTTGTGGTAAGAATAATTGTTGAACTCCCTCAGGCTCTTCAATAGGACACATCCGATACACAATTCCATCCTCCAACTTTAAGCGGTCCCAATCCTTGTGAACCAATTTGGCACCTCCAACCGGACTGTTCAACAATATTTTGGAGTCTCCGGCAACCAATACCTTCTTGACCAAGGCACAGAGAGGGTCTTCCCACTGGTCCCTCCTCACATCTTCTCTTGTCAGATGGGGAAGTTCTTGACTCTGTACTTGAGTCAAATCACAGTAGTAGCATGGCACCCCAGCCGGAGTGACCCCCACAGCTTCAGCTCCCGTGGCTCCCCTATGACGGTATTCCACTCCCTGGCACACTGCTTGAACCCCCTCTGGAGTTAAATGTATCCACTCTCTGGTACCCCCTTTGGCAACATAGGAACATAGGGTCTTCTGGATAAAGCATTCACATCCAAATTCCCTTTTCCTGGCCGGTATTTTAGACTAAATTGGAACTTAGCCAGGGCGGCCAACCACCGTTGTCCAGTAGCATCCAACTTAGCAGTAGTAAACAGATAAGTCAAAGGGTTATTATCCGTCTTCACCACAAAGGAAGCTCCATAGAGGTAATCTCGCAGCTTATCGACTACTGCCCACTTAAGGCCCAGGAACTCCAGTTTATGTATTGGATAATTCTTCTCAGAAGGTGTAAGGCACATATAAGCCACAGGGCGAAGCTTCCCAGCAGTTTCCTTATATAACACACCACCAAGACCGTCCCCGCTAGCATCCACATGCAATTCATATGGCTTAGAAGAGTCAACATAGGCCAAAACTGGTGCTTGTGTGAGACTTTCTTTCAGACGTTTAAAGGCTTGTTCACACTTCAAGGTCCACTGATCTTGAATAGGTTCACGTGGACTTCTGGACCCCACTGAATGTTGTTCCTTTAGACTTGACTGCAGCAATTCTTTGCCTGCCTCCTTTTTGTAGCAATTCATTCAAGGGTTTTGCTATCTGTGCAAAGTTCTTCATGAACCTCCAATAATAGGAACAGAACCCAAGAAAGGAACGCAGCTTAGTCACTGGGTCTGGGCCAAGTAGTGACAGCCTCCAACTTCTGAGGATCAGTGGCCACTCCGTCTGCTGAGACCAAGTGCCCCAAGTAAGTGACCGAAGTCTGATAAAACTGGCATTTCTCTAGAGACAACTTCATCTCTTCTGCATGCAGCCTCTGAAAAACATTCTCAAGTCGAGCCTCATGTTTCTCCAGCGTCTTGCCGAACACGATGATATCATCCAGATACACCAGGACCTCAATCAGGTTCATATCGCCCACTGTATTCTCCATTGACCTCTGGAAAGTGGCATGGTCCCTGATAGACCATGGAAGATGTTTGCCATGGATTTTATTGTGGAACTTCCCCCGTCAGACGGTTATTCTGCAATTTTCGTGGTAGTGGACCGTCTGTCAAAAATGGCTCATTTCATGCCACTAAGAAGTACACCCTCCGCTCCCGAGATGGCACAGGTCTTCATCAAGGAGATAGTAAGACTCCACAGGGTCCCAATGGACATTGTGTCGGATAGAGGAGTTCAATTTACTTCTCGTTTCTGGAAAGCTTTATGTGACTCATTGAAGATCAAGTTATCAATGTCCTCCGCATACCACCCCCAGACTAACGGGCAGACTGAGAGGACCAACCAGACTCTTGAACAAAATATTCGATGCTTAAGCACCTTTGTTCAGGATGACTGGGTCTCGCTACTACCGTTGGCAGAATTTGCGTACAACAATGCCAAACACTCGGCTACAGGTCAGTCTCCTTTTTATGCCAACTACAGGTTTCACCCATGCTTCTTACCCTGCTTTGTTCCTGAACCTACAGTGCCAGCAGTCCGGGATATCATGGATTTCCTTAAAAAGAACAGCAAGCTATTACAGGATGCCATGACCAAGGCTCAGACCTCCAATAACGAGACCTTTGACAAAAAGAGGAGAGGTGAGTTGGTTCTTCAACCCGGCGACCAGGTATGGTTAGCCACCACCAACCTCCGATTGGCATGCCCTTCCAAGAAACTAGCACCCAAGTTTATAGGCCCATTTTCAGTGAAGAAGAAATTAAATGAGGTATCATATGAACTCGATCTACCCGACTCTCTTAAAATGCATCCGGTTTTTCACGTGTCACTATTGAAGCCTGCAGTACCTGATCCCTTCCCTGGTAGGAGTTCGGGACCACCTGCTTCTGTCATCATCAATGGGGACGAAGAATTTGAGGTCGAGGTCATCTTAGACGGTAGAAGAAGGAAGAATCAGTTGCAGTACTTAGTTAAATGGGAAGGCTACTGCCCCGAAGAGAACTCCTGGGAACCGGTACAGAACCTTCATGCCCAAGACCTAATCCAAAGTTTTCTTCGCAACCATCCTCACAAAAGGTATCTTTTGGGCACCCGGAGGTTGCCCTTAAGGAGGGGGCAATGTCAGGGACTCACTGCCCTGCGCAGGCCCACTGGCATCCCTAACCGGCGGAAGCCTATGCGCATGCGCGTGCACTGAGGCTACCTTTGTGGAGATCGAGGCTACCTTGGTAGAGTTCGAGGCTACCTCGGTAGAGTTCGAGGCTACCTTGGTGGAGTTCGGGGCTACATTGGTGGAGTTCGAGGCTACCTTGGTGGAAGTTCAAGGCTACCTCTGTAGAGTTCGAGGCTACCTCAGTGTAGTTCAAGGCTACCAAATTGGCACCAAATTGGCATATTTAAACACAGCTGTCACTCCAGGTGATTGCTGTGTTTTCTTCAGCTCTCCTGTACTCTGTGACCTGTTTGTTATCTGCTGTTCCTGTATACCTGACCCGGCTTGTCTTTGGATTCTGACTACCTGCTGCCCGCCCTGACCCCGGCTTGTCCTGACAATTCTCCTGCCTCTTCCTTATCTGTTTACCTGCTACCGACTATTGGTCCTGGACCTGCTTCTGGCACAACCAGGGAATCCGGGGGACCGCAACCTGGTATTAGCAAGCAGCCAAGTCCATCCCCACCATCTGGGGCCCTGGTGAACACCGGCTAATTCTTAGACTCCGCGCCTCTGGTGAACCTGTGTCACGCCAGATACCTGTTAGACACTCCTCTACGTCAGGCTCTGCCACGTACCCCGTGACATACCCACTCTTCAAATTCAATGCACTGGCTCCAGACAGGCATTGCAACGCATCTTTAATCCGAAGAACTGTAAACTGATCAGGAATGGTTCCCTGGTTCAGAGTTCGGTAGTCATTGCACATCCGAACGGTCCCATTTTTCTTCCTTACCACCACGATGGGGGAGGCATATGGGCTTCTAGATTCTCTGATGACCCAGATTTCTCTTGCTCGGCTAATTGCTCCCGGTGATCCTCCAGGTCACTCAAGGGAATCCTCCAAGCTCTCTCCCAAAAGGGCTTATCTTCACTCAACCGGATTCAGGGTTGAGCACTCTTAGCACAGCCCACGTCAAAGTCATTCTTCAAGAAGATCTCATCCCATCTGGCCAACTGATCCTTTACCCGCTCCCCCCACTTGAAAGGTACAGCAGGATGTGGGACTCCAGAATCTTTACTTTGGCCTCCACCCTCATCCCTCTGGACCAGGTCCTTCAACATCACTGTAGTAGCAACACTCACTCGCCCCAACACCATCCGAGGCTTCAGACTGACAGGTTGCCCGGTGACATTGCAAACACTGACTGGGACTCTTCCCCTGTTCTTGACAGCATCTTGGTGGATACTATCTCCAAAACTAGTTCTAGTCCCGTATCTTCTCCCAGAGGATCTCCTTCCAAAATCACAAATGGACCCGGCTGATCCCAAGACAACTTGATGGTAGCCTTCATGCACGTCCTTTTTCCAGGCTGCAACACTCACTCCCGGGTATCGCCACAATTTCCCCACTCCCTCAACTGGGGCCTTCTGTTCCTGGACCACCCGTTGAAAGGCTTTCCTTAACTGCGAGTGTACTTCTTCAATAGCTAAACCCCTGATGACTAAGGGAGTAAGCAGTCTTCTTACCAGGTCGATATTTGTCCCTATCAGCAAGGAATCCTGTTTAGCCCAAGGAGGTCAAGGACAGACCACTGCCAACATTTTAAACATTGCCGTCTTTCCTGCCAAGGAAGGATCAAAAGCTATCTTGATGGGTATGTATCCATCATATGGGAACTTCTGAGGGCCTAGGCCCCAAATCTCCAACTCTTCCAGCCTGCACAAAGGAATGTGTTTCAAATGTTTGTTGTAGAAATCCCTGTACAGCAATATCATTTGAGCCCCAGGGTCAAGTAGAGCTTTGGTATAGATCCCCTCTACCTGCTAGACCACCGGGGGAGGTCCCACCAATTTCTTTGGCACACTTCCAGCTTGAGTATCCTCCATCTGTGTTACAAACAAACAATCTCCTCCACACTGTCGGAACTGGTTCTTGGGTGAGTCTTGACGGACATTTCACTGGTTTTCCCATATTCGACCATGTTGGTGAGGTCATCTCCATTTGCTGCCCTGGTTTCTGGTGTACTCCTGCCAGGGGATTCAACTGTTTTTACTTTGACTGATCTCATGGATGGTGTCCAGATCCTCTTTTTCTTCCTTGGAGGAGAAGATACATTGACCCCCTGTGTCTTTCCCCCAAGCCCGACTAGGAAGCCCTGTCCTCCGCCACCTTTTTGAGACTCTACTAACATTGGAGCTCTGTTTAGTTTCGGGACACTCAATTGGCTCCTTCACTGAGGTCCCCTGAAGTTTTTCACCTTCTTTGGGAAAAAGATCTTCTGTAAGGCTTTCAGCACCTCTTCCAATAGTTCGGGCTAACCCTTCTCTTGGGACATTTAGCTCTGAAATACCCAACTTCTCCGCACTCAAAACAGCCTCTATCTCTGAAAGGAAGGGGTCCTGATCCCCTAGGGCTGTTTCTTTGTTCCTGGATTTTTCCTTGCGCTTCCATTACTTGCATCAACACCTGACACATTTGGGCTTGGACCTGCGCTATTTGAAGCTTTGATTTCAACAATATGTTTACAGTTCAAATTCGAATGGAATTCGATGTACAACCTGAGTCTCAGATTTCAATTAGAATTTCGGAAATTCAGACTAATTTTGTGTCGTTATTCTAAGAATTCGGTAAAAAAATTTTGTTTTGTAATTCAGGGATTCGGATATATCCAAATCTCCTAATAACGAAAAATTTGTCAGAATATTTATTCTGAACAATGCGAACTGCACATGTCTAAACTATATTCCTTACAAGAACTAAAACAAGGTTGCGCGTGTCAGCGCTTATGGTTATTCTAGCCTGCCAGGTGTAAGTCACGCCATCTTTTTTCTCTCCAATGATCTTAATGTTTTTTTCCACCACTGATTAACATTACCCCACATGCTACACTGTAAAGGCTCTCCAGCCTTACTCCTCTTAATTTCTACTTTTTTGGACATTGGATATTAAAATATCATGATATTTTAATTTCTCGTTTCTAAAAAATTTTATTTTGACCTTTTCATTCAACATCGCGGAAAAGATTATTTTTTATAACAAGCCATGTCATTTTTTTTCTACAATAAGCCATGACACTAATCTTATAATAGTCCACAATATCCCTGGTTACAAACATGTTTTTAATTTTTAACCTATATGTTGATTAAAATAAGATTGTTTGTGTAATTGTAAATGTAAGCTGCAGCACGATCGAATATGATGATATATAAGCCGTTGATTACACCCTATAGCGAGCCGGTGGACACTTGATGTATTAAATCACTTCCTGTGAGCCGAGCTAGAATTGCCAATTTGCAGGCGGACACACGATTGGCTGTTAGGATGTATCCGGCTATATAATATAATAGGACTGAGAAGTTGATTGACGGGCACCGTTCCCGTAGACGTCCAATGACGAAACGCGTAGGGCGGAACCTAACGTCAACGTCACTTCCGGTCTGCAGCTCGCTGTGTGTGGAACGCGGAAGCTCCTCCGGCGCTGCTTGCACCTGTCTGAGTCGATCTGCTACAGTCGCATCTGAAGTGTGAGTCACTACTTCTCCCTTTTGTGATTTCAAATTACATGCTACACTAAGAGGTTTTTCCCTTACACTCCGATGGGATCCATCGGTCCGTTAGGATAGATTGGGAACAGTTCTGAGAGTTTTTTTCTATATGCCTACCCTATGCAGCCAGTAATACTATCCTGCTGAGGGGTAAGTGCGACCTCTAGTGGTATTGGGAACACAGCAATCGGAACTCACCATCACTATCACAATTTCTACCGAACTATTTTTATTGGGATTGCTCACTTTTTTTAATATTTATATATTATTTCACTAATATGTATTACTATTTGTACCATATCTTGTCACAATATTAAATATCTTCACTAACACATTTGTATTTTAATATCTGGCCAGTTTTTAGAGTTTATATTTTTTGCATGAGAATCATTTCTGCACATATTTATCTTTGCACTAGCACTTTCAGTTTGCACATAACTATATATGGTCTGTTTTCACCATACACACCAAAGGTAGAGCCGTCTCCAACTATCTCTCCCCCCCATATATTACATTTGACCCCTAAACTTTAGGGG
>NC_138768.1:83669082-83691582 GCF_965119305.1 Pelophylax lessonae
TTTTTTCTTGACAGGTACTGAGGTGGAGGGTTCTGGGGATCTAAAAGACCACAAACCCCTCTTTTGCACTTAAAAGCATTCAAAACGCCAAGTTTGGCTGCTTTGAATGCATGACATCACTTCCAGGTTTTTTACATGGAGATCCGATCAGAGCCAAATGCGGCTTTGATCGGGTCTTCGGTGGCCGTGCAGGATGGTTACCCGGGTATCCCGGTGGGACGGGAGACCCGGGCGAGCCATGGAAGGCGGCGGGAGGAGGGAGACGTCCCCTCCCACTCCTTGTAATGACAGCCGAGCGGCTTCTCAGCCGCATTGGTTGTCATTACAAAACAGCCAACCGTCGGGCGCCGGTACCGGGGGGATACCTCTAGCTGCAAGCATCACTCCGGTATAGCACTTTCCCGAAATATCGGTAATATCGGTAACCTCCGGGGCCGATTCCGATATATCAGGGAAAGTGCATATCCCTGAAATATCCCGATATGCCGATAATCGGTCCATCCCTATCTGAAAGTCCATTGTTTTTCAACAGAATAGGATCTCCTACAGATGTAGAAGCTAGAGCATTAAGAGAAACCATTTAACACAGACAGGGGTGCTTAAAATGGTCAGCTTGTATTTATTTTTGTAAAACCTATATCTCAAAAGGAAAAACTGTTTGCTGTAACTGCTTATAAAGTGTGAGCTGGAGTTTGGCTTCAAATTGTTAGTGTATCTAAATCTGCTAGTACATTTAACACTCCCTTCTCCTCCAGACTGACAATGCTGCTATCCAAAAGTGCCCCCTGCTCTCCTTCATCCAGAGTGAAGGCACTTTAATACAGGAGGTGTGTTATTGGCCAGATCACTAGGTGAAAACAGAAGGAAAAAAGGCCAAAAAAAAAAGAAAACAAATGCAGCCACCATATCTAATGATTGCTAAGTTGCAATATACTACATTTTTTGGTTAAGTACCACTTTAACCACTTGCTGACCCTATAACTTACATATACAGCGACAAAGTGACACTGCTGCACAGGATCTGGTACCTAGTACGTGATTCTGCACTTGTGGGTCTGGGGCACACCGGCGGCTCACTCCTGCCGTAATTATACACAGCGGAGGCTGATCGGCGGGTTACATGGACTCGATGTCCTCCAGAACCTGCCAATCCTTTGATACTAAGGAAGAACGGCAGTCTGACTATGTAAACATGGCAATTTGCCATTCAGTCAGTATGGAAGGCATGGATCCTGTGTTCCTGGGAAGCAGGGACTAGGATCCATGTCTCCCCCTAGTGAAAGCACCCCCCACACTACCCACACTATACACAGAAACTAGGCTAGGCACACAGTTGACGCCTTGATTGCCCCTAATGGTAATCCCTTCCCTGCCAGTGTCATTAGTACAGTGACAGTGCAAATTTTTAGCACTGATCACTGTATTAGTGTCAATGGTCCCCAAAAAAATGTCAAAAGTGTTAGTAAGTGTCCGACTGTCTGCTGCAATATCGCAGTCCCTCTATAATTTGCTAATCACTGCCATTACTAGTGAAAAAAAAAAAAATAAATAAAAACATCCCATAGTTAGACTCTACAACTTTTGTCCAAACGAATCAATTTACGCTTTTTGGGGATTTTTTTTTTTACCAAAAAAATGTAGCAGAATACATATTGGCCTAAATTGATGAAGCAATTTGATTTTTTACATTTTTTATTGGATATGTTTTTTTTAGCAGAAAGTAAAAAAAAATATTATAATTTTTTTTTTTTTAAATTGGCGGTCTTCTTAGTTACATAGTTACATAGTTAGTGAAGTTGAAAAAAGACATCCGTCCATCCAGTTCAACCTATGATGTGTGTGTTTGCTGTTAACCATACATTGTATAGCCCTGTATGTTGTGGTCTTTAAGGTGCTGCCCATCTAATAGTTTTTTGAAACTATCAATGCTCCCCGCTGATACGACTGCTTGTGGAAGAGAATTCCACATCCTTACCGCTCTTACAGTGAAGAACCCCTTACACACTTTAAGGTTAAACCGCTTTTCCTCTCTTTTTTTTTTCATAGTGTAACAAATAAAAACCACAGAGGTGACCAAATACCACCAAAAGAAAGCTCTATTTGTAGGAAATACATAAATTTGATTTGTGTACAGCATTGCACGACCGCACAATTGTTAGTTAAAGTAACGCAGTGCCGTATCTCAAAAAATGTCTTGGACATGAAGGGGGGTAAATCTTCTGGAGTGGTTAAGCTTAAACTAACTACCTCTTTGGAATATCTTCTGTGGTCATCAGTACAGAATTCTTATTCTTTTGGAGCTGCAGAATCATAGACCTGAAAAGCCTTTTCTTATTACCTGGTTTTCTCAGTAGAGGAAATTTGCCTTCTCTTTTCTGCGCCAAACTCAATTTATTATCTTGTCTGCACAAGGGGACATCCACGCAGAAATCTCTACACAGCTAGAATAAAATCAAAGGTCTGAGACAAGTGAAGAGAAAAAAAAAACTTTTAATACTTTTGTAGTTATTATACAAGCAGCTCTATTACATTTTTCTCTAGGAGACTTGGATTACTCAGAGTTTAGATTGTAACTTTTCTCATTTTATCTCTGAACTTCTTTTTTAATGCAATGTGCCGTGTTCATGGAGCTACGCTCTGCTACACTGCATTTCCTTCTAAAAGGGTCAACCCCACAGGTCAGTACAGCCATATTCCAGGTCATTACATCACAGAAAATTTGGAACTGACTGAAATACCGAAATAGGGACAAAAAAGTGCAGAATGTCGGGAGGAAGGATGTTTTAAGGAACATTGGATTTAAACTGTTTGGCTAGTAAGGAACATTTAAAGGGTTAGTTCACATTTACCAAAAATGGCCTGTGTAGGTAAGGGGCGTCTGTAGATAAAAATAAACTGTGCAGCTTTGACTTAAAGTTAAATAATGGCCTTGCTATAGGTGTAGGCCATTTATGTACCTCCCAAGGCCTGGCCAAAAAACTCTCCAAGATGGCATCATTTGACCCTGCCTTGTTGCCAGAGCTGCTGATAGGTGGTACCACCAGTCCTCCTGTAGGGAGCCCAGCCAAACAAGGGGGCCCCAACAGCATAGGAAATCGGTGTGTGACGGTACTCACCGTCACTATGAGTGAAAGACAGATAAGTAATGGTTTGGATTGCTTCAATATTTGTCAGCAAAATGTCTGTCAACAAAATTGGCTGTGAGACAGACACAAAGACTGTCATTCGCAGACTTCCCTATTTTTTGTGTATTGGGAGGCAATGTGTATTGTGTTAAAAGTTTACCTGTTCCATTGTTAAATGTTAAACCTCACATTGTTCTGTCCAGATGGCTAGATAATTAGTTTAGTTCCTGTATACACTTTCATTTGTATATGCTACTGTAATCAGCCAGAGGGGAGGGATTGTGTACACTGTATGAGAGTGTAAAACTCTGTTCCTATTGGATTGTGAATGTTACGTCCAGTTTAACAAGGTCCGCCTGGGCGGTAACCTTGTAGGTGAAAACTGTATATAAGTCTGTTTCTTGTTCAATTAAGTTGTTCTAGAGTTACTTTACCCTCAATCTAGAGTCCTGTCTCTCATTGGGGGAATATGCTGCAAGGGATTGCTATGGTCTTCCATACTCCCTTGGATAATCACTAAGCTCTTGTAAGAGCTTGTGTAAGAGCTTGTTCTGCTGCACTCTCTGGGAAAAGAGAGGTTCAGCCACGGGAACCTGGAGCCTTGTCGTAGGTCCAGGGTGGGTAGGAGACGGCGAGACCCTAATCAAGCTGCGGCGGTTCATAGAGTCTAAAGTGGTTACGGTGTCTGGTGGAGTGCTTGGAGCCCTCGGGAAGCACTAGGAGCATCTGTCAACGGAGGTACCCAGTCATGGGTGCCCTGTTCCGTTACACGGTGCATTCGGGTGGAGGGGCAATTACAGAAGGAGGCCCTGTGTGGCTCTCTGTAGCAGCTGAAAGCCAGTTTCTCCCCCTCCTGTCAGCTTTCAGCTGCTGCAGGGAGAGACACAGGGCATCGTTCCTGTAATTGCTTCTCCCCACAGCAATCTCCCTCCCTGTTCTGCCTGCTTCTGATTCCCCCCCTCTCCCCGTGTGCCCCTTTTTCATTGTGATCCCCCTCCGCACTACTGCAGGCTTGCCTGTCCTGTAAAAAAAAAAAAAAAAAATTGTACATCTCCAATGTATTGACATACATCTCCAAGATCAAAACATTCAGGGGTATGGGAAATGAATACGTCCACACACACCTACACAGGTTGAACTGGATGGACTGTTGTCTTTATCCAACCTCTACTACTATGTATATATGTGTGTATATATATATATATATATATATATATATATATATATATATATATATATATATATATATATAAGTACAGTAAAACTTTAGGACAGGGCACTGGGGGGGGGGGCAAACTAATGTCAATTTATTTTATTTTGTAATGTAATCCAATAGGATTACAATATATCTGTGTGTTTGTGTGTTTTACTTTTCAAATTTGCCGCCGATTCCATCCCCCTGCGTCACTTCGCAGGAGACGGAAGCTGGGGCTCACAGCATCGGGCGGAAGATCCGGCCGCCGTATGCTGCAGTGACACATCACAGGATCCCGGGGACAAGGTAAGTACCCTCTACCATGATCTAGCGATGCTCCCTGGTGGTACCCCGAGTGTGGCTCGGGGTCACCGCTAATGGCACTAAAATTTCACCCGAGCCACACTCGGGAATACCGCTAAGGAGGTTAATTTTCATTCACCCAATTTGCAGGATGTGATGACATAGAGTCCAGACTGGTCACTAGAGGGAAACAGCCACACCGTAGCAATGTTGCAGAATGTTTCCTGAATATGCGGACAATATTAGCCAGCTCCTGGCTACATATATATATATATATTTAAATCTGACCTAGAGAAAAATAAGTGAGAGAAAAATGACAATGAACAAATGTAATACTGTGATACACAGTGTAACAAGCCATCACATTTAAATTATTGTTGGATAAAAACAACCCTGTATGACCCTTAAAGGAAAAAAAAACAAAAAAAAAGCTGCAGGAAAATTAATTTTTCCCCTGGGGATTAGGAATTACATCTTCTGAAAGCTGCCTCTGTCACTCGTTCTCATTTGTCATTGTCCTAGCATCGCTGGGTTTTCCAGTGTCCTCTTTACACAGTATCAACTTTCAGAAATAATGAAGCAACAATTTACCTTACCAAAAATATTACAAAACTGCAGGTCATTGTGTACTTGTAGAAATGTATCCTAGGTATTTGCTAAAGTGGACATTTTATAGTAGACATAAAGGGGGAGATTTTCTATCTGGTCCAGATCTGCATAGAAACCAATCAGCTTCCAGTTTATTTTGTCGAAGCTTGAGGGTCCTTTCACACGGGAGATCAGATATTAGGTGCTTTAGTGTCTCAAAAGGTATAGCTGGAGAGGAGTTATATGGGGAGGTTGTGGAAGAATTCGCTATCCTTTTCCATGCTTCTGCTGTTACTTTCATTGGGGGAGATATGGCGGAAGGGGCGATCACCCCCAAAGGGATCCCTAGGATTGTAGGTTAACATGCATAAGCAAGGAGGTTTCTATATGGCCCCATGGGGTTTTGGGAGAAGGTTGAAAACTTTCTCTCAATTGTGATACCACTGTGGCAAGGTAATAGTCTTCAAAGTCGATGTAGCTGGAGCCTCCCATAGTTCTGTGTTTATGTTTTTTGCTAAAATGCTTATAGAGTTTTATGTATCTCCACCAGAGAAGAAGCCGGATTTGTAATCATTAGAATGATATCGTCAGCAAATAAGCTGATCTTGTGTGACTATTGACCAATGGTAAATCCAGATATGGGTTGGTATGGCTCTAATGTGCTCTGCTAGAGGTTCCATCAGCAAGTTAAATATTAAAGGGGAGAGCGGGCAGCCTTGTCTGATGCTGTTAGAAATTTGAAGGGGTTGTGATAACTTTTAAGAGGAATATACCCTTGCAGAGGGTGTTGTGTAGAGGGTGAGTATTGCATTTAGGATATTCCCTTAAAAACCAAATTTATGAAGAACTTGCTGAGGGTATGTCCAGTGGATTCTGTCGAAAACCTTCTCTGCGTCTAAAGACAGGAGCAGAAAAGGCATTCTGAAGGTTTCAGCTTGATGAATAATATTAATGGGCCGTCTGGTGGCATCAGATGATTGGCGACCTATAGTGAAGCCTGATTGATCTCAATGTATCAGGAAAGGTAGGATGTTATTTAGTCATGTGGTGATAGTTTTGGCATAGATCTTCAGATCTAGGTTTAGCAGGGGATATTTTTTTTTTAATTTTGGGGATAGGTTGGCTCCTTCCCTGGCTTCGGGAAAGTGATTATTAAAGCTTGTAGCATTTCAGAAGGTAATAGGGAGGAGGAGGCATCATCGTTATAGAGAGAACAGAGGTGAGGGACCAATAATGGGGAGAATTGTTTGAAGTATTCACTTGTCAACCCATCAGGACCAAGAACTTTCCCTCTAGGGAAGGATCTAATAACAGATTGGCTTTCTTGTTCTGTGAAAGGCTCATTGAGAGATGCGGGCTGTGAGGGTGATAGGGATGGGAAATTAACCTGGTTAAGGAAAGAATTGATATCTTCCATAGAGGGCTGATAGGTGGAAGAGTCTTATTTAATATTATAAAGATCGCTATAGTATGTGCTAAAAGCATCCGCAATGCCTTGAGGGTTCAGTATTTTGTCTTTAGAGTGGGGGTAGTACAGGTAAGCTATCTTAATTTTGACTCAATAGCCTATAATATGGTGAGCCAAAGCTTTCCTGGATGTGTTAGATGTTGAGTATGTGGTAGCTTTCAATTTGCGTTGCATCTTTTCAAAAGACTCTAAAAGAAAAAGTCTTAGCTCTTGCCTCAGAGACATGAGTTTAGCTGACAGTGATGGTAAGGGATATGACTTATTTTTTTGTTCTAGAGTTTTAATTTGGGACATGAGGATATCTAGATGCTGCGTCCTTTCCCTTTTTACACGGAAGCCTAATTGTATAAATACTCCTCTTATAAAAGCTTTGTGAGCATTCCACACCATACCAGGGTCAGAAACAGTGCCCACATTGGTGATGAAGAAATCAGATAAATGGTTAAAAAGATTCCGGTTGTGCACTGGATGTCGTAGTGGAAAGTTATTCACATGCCAGACAAAAGTGTTGGGTTGCAGGGGACAGTCAGCGATAGCAATACTGATAGGTGCGATGTCTGGCCATCATATGGTATGAATATTAGAGGATTTAAATTTTTGCAATAACCATTTATCTGTAAGAAAGAGGTCGATATGTGAGAATGATTTGTGAAAGGAGGAAAAGTACCTGTAGTCAGGTTCAGTTCCATGGTAACATCTCCAGACATCAAAGAGATCTTGGGCGTGTAAGAAATTAATCAGATGAGATTAGTGGCAAAAGATGAGTCCAGATGATGAGGTGACCTTGTTGGGATTTTTTAGTAACCTTCATAAGGTTGTTGAGGAAAGATATTTGATGCATATTAGGGGCATAGATGTTCATCAGCATGTACGGAGTGTTGTTTACGGAACAAACAAGAACAATATATCTGCCATTGGGGTGGGGTCCAGGATTTTGTTATGGAGCTGGAAGGCTACCATGTCTTTAATGGCAATCAACACTCCCCTTTTTTTTTTTTTTTTTTTTGATGAAAAGGATGCTTGGAAAATGTGCGGGTAGTGTTTGTTCGAGCATGGAAGAGTGGCTGATTCGGAGAAATGCTTTTCCTGAACACAGAGTATGTCACAATGGTGTGTGTTTCCACAGTGAGTGTCTCTTAGCTGAATGGTTAAGCCCGTTGACATTAATTGACAGAATGTTGATAGGAATTATTGTTGGAAGGAACGTATATAGTGGGATTTGATCAAAGTTAGACGGATCCGTGTGGAGTGGAACTCGGTTGCTGGTCTGAAGAGGTCATTGTGAAGGTATCTAGCCCGATGAGGCGAGTGCTGTGATAATTCAAATTTGGGACTGAAAAGCTGAAAAATGGAAGGATGGTTAAAGTATAAAGCAAACAACAAGTGATCATTATATTATGCTTGGATAACTAGTGAGGTAACGTAGCGGAATAAACAGGCTGAGATCAGCAGATCCGCAGTGGGGACTGAGGAGAAATGATTTGTGCCGCTATTGGCCCTCTATAAGGCCAGACTATCCAGGTTTTGGTTGGTGTTTCCCATGGTGATTGCGGTGATTGGAGGCTGGATATCTTGAAGCAAATGAAGTGTTTGGATCATGGGGTGGGTCTAGGATGATGCCTCATTTGTAGAGGAGTTTCATCCCTCCTGTAAGATTAGTGAGTATATGAGATGTGCCATTTTTGGTGATCAGTAGTGTTGCCGGGTAACGCCATCTGTATTGGAGTTTATGGTTGTGCACAGTCTTTGTGATAGGGTTAAGCTTCTTTCGCAGTTGGATAGTGTATTTAGATAAATCTGACAGGAGTTGGACGTTTTCTTATGCTGTAGGAAACAATGTCATAGACCTTGCAGTGGTAAGCAGATGCTCTTTCACATGAAAGAAGTGTACTATCATGAGTAAATCCCATGGTACTGAATCTGCTAAATGTAATGGCTTGGAGATACAGTGTATTTAGGTCCATTGTGTTTTCAAGTGGCGAGGCGTCAGGTAAAATGGCAGTCATGAGATTCCGTGCATAATTAGGGAGGTCATTAGGTGGAACAGACTCAGGAATTCCGTGCAACTTAACATTGTTGAGGCGGGACCTGACCTCTAGGTCCATCAATTTTGCCTTGATCCATGACTGATCATCTTTGACTTCCTCGTAGGCATCTACTAAGTCATTAAATGTGTTAGTGTAGTCCTCCATTTTATTTTCTATGTATGACACTCCCGCCCCCAAATTGTGCAGATCTAATAAAAATGTATTTATGAGAGATGAGAGGTCTGTTATAAGTGAGGACTGGAGTGAGAGGAGCATCTCTTTTAGCGTAGTGTCCAGTTCTGGCTGCTCAGTAGTGAGGAAGGACGCCATAGATGTTTGCAGGGCCTGGTTGGTCTGCAGGGGGTTTAATTCCTGGTTCTCTCCGGGTATTGCATATGGCGGGGCATCAATCCTCATGCAGGCTTTCGCTGGGCTGTCTGACACTGGTCTACCCCTTGCTGAAGGGTTAGGGAACAAGAGAAGCAGCTGTGACTCTGTGTAGGCAGAGGAGGATCGTGCGGCCAACACCATCTTGGGCATAAGTGACCTGCGGCACTGGCTTCAAGAAGAAAGCTGTGAGGTTCTTGAGCCAGTATTCCTCTTTTCTCTTCTGTGACATGGTGGCGGAGGGTGTCCGGGGTGATGTGAGACTGGATGGCCGTGGATAGGCTGCAGATGGGGACCGCCGTCCCTTCTTCAGTCTCCTCATTACCACAGGACAGCTGGACACTATTCCAGACCTAAACCAACTCCAGGACTAAACATAGAACAACAGTCTCCCCCCCCCCCCAGCTTAAACTCTAGCTGGGAACTCAATGTCATCTGAATTGCACCTCCAACAGGTCTGGACCGAGAAAATCCTCACCCCTGCTTCGGACCTCAGGGCACACCTTCCCAGGGATTGGCTGGATCCCCATAAATATTTAGGCTGCTTCTCTCATGTTTCATCCCACAATAATTCTAGAATCCTCTAGAACACAAGAGTAAGGAATTAGATCAACCCCTGCTACAAAATGTGAAAATCAGTAAGCCAATCACACGAGCGTGAAATTACATATCTGGGGGGCGTTCTGTACACATTCTGTGTATAGACCACCTCCGGGTAGCCATATTGCATTGCATTTTACAGAAAATTACAGCACTGCAGATTGAAAAGGAAAGGTCATTTTTAATAACATTAAATTACAATATCATTTGCATAGCAATTGTATACTCTATATTGTTTCTTTTTTATTTGCTATTTTATTCCCCACAAAAATGGAGTAACCCTTTAAGTCATCCCTTCTCAGGTGTCTTATATGATTGGTATTGGTTGTTCCATCTATCAGTCAGGAGTTAGAGAATTTTTAATAACTTCACCAGTTAAAATAATTTTTAACTAGAGAACTTGGCACGTATTTAAAGATACAAGTTGATAAAACCAATATAGACTTTTAGCTGGGAGAAGAAACATTTTAACTTTGGAGCAATCTAAAATATTTCCAAATTATACATGATTTATTAACACTGTGGGCCACATTAATCAGAATGTCTAAATAAAGAACTATTCCTGTATCCATTATAATAAATCAGGGTTATCCTTTTTTTTTCTTTTACTACAGTGCATACTAGGAGGGAAGAGGAATATCTGATTGGTAGCTCTGGCTAACATAAAAATGTTTTAACACGTTCATAAATAACATCTAGCATTTCCAAACTGCTTATGTACCCATTGTATTTTATCCAGACTAACAGGCAGCGAATGCTGACATCCCAACTCAGGGTTCACAAATGAATACATTCAGTGCTAAAATTATACGTTTCGGGAATTGTTAGGGGGTTAAAGCAAAACTTCCCCAAAAGGGGAAGTTCATCTTCTTTGCATACTCCGCCCCTCCTCTTTAACGATTGAAATTTTTTTGGGGGGGGTGGGGGAAGCGGGTACCTGGTGTTCCCCACAGCATTCTGGGACACGTCGCAGGTCCCAGAAGACTGCAGGACCATGGACAGCTCGCGCAGGCACAGTGAGAACTGGGTGTGAAACCACAAGGCTTCACTGCCGGTTTCCCTAAAGGCCCGTACACACGTACCGATCGTCGGCATACAAACGTCGGTGGACGAAGGATCTGCCGATTGTACGCGTGTTAGTATGGTGCCTCCGACAGATGTCTGGGCACAATCCGCGGACAAAAGTCTTTCTTGCAAACATGAAAATTTTTGTATGCCGACACCAGAACGGACGATTGTTCGCCTGTCAGTACACAATTCTGCCGACACACAGCTACAAATCCCAACACGCATGATCAAACCAAATGAGTTCCCGGAAGAATTTTCTCTAGTAAACTCAACATTTTATTCAGAAAGAACTTTCGGCTCGCGGAAGTCCAAGAAATAGGTGAAATGCGGAGCACATGCTCATCTTGATAAATGTGAGAAGAAGGAAGATGCTGCTCATAATGCCATACTTTTCTAATAAAAAGGCATGTGTTCTGTTATGATGAAGATAATGTTTGTCTATTCTATCTGTTCTATCAAATTTTATAATTAAATAATTTGAACTCTTCACCATTATTTTTGTATTTTCACACCAAAGATCTAACTATTGATATGACCCTTTATTCTTGTATGAATTAATGTCTAAAACATATTTTTCAGGTTATGCACAATATTAAACATGTTAACAAATTCAGATAGGCCATTTTTTATTTTCATTTTCTTTATTTTTTGGATCTCAGCAAAAAAAACCAAAGCAAACATCAATACTTTCCGTATAATAAACTAAACATAAAAAAGGTCCATTTGGACAAAATTAAACTAGAAACTGGCAAACAGGGGTAAAATAAATAATAGGGGGTTACAAAAATTAAAGTTGCTGGTAACTGTAATCAGGTTGCCATGAGGGCAGGTTTGGATCCTGCTGGCCATATTGCCACTGGCCATGTGGCATTTGGCGAGGTGGTGGGTGTTGTGGAGGTGGAGGTGGAGGTGGAGGTGGAGGGCACGGGTGCTCCTGGCATGCATGGCTGTGCTCAGTAAGTATGCCGTTTTCAGCCTTTTGCAGCACATCAAGAATAATTTTTCTGGCATACTGACACTGCCTGAGGTCCACCTTATCCAAAATTTTGGCAGTCATATTCCCGAAGGACTCATTTGCCTCCGGTTTCCTACGGAGGGCTATGGTGGCCTCCTGTATGAATTCATCTGTGATGTCGTCGATGTGTTTCCTCTTTTGCCTCCGTTTGGCAGGAGGAGGTGGTGGTGGAAATAGTTCCGCAGGCTCCTCAGGCTCCTCAGGCTCCTCAGGCTCCTCAGGCTCCACAGGCTCCCCAGGCTCCTGGCTGCAACCTGGCTCCTCCTCAGTGACACTTCCCTGTTGATGAAATGAACAATTGATTAGAATGTTATAGTGTATATAAAAATGCATGTTTGTTATATTATTGTGAACAAATAGCAGACTTTACATACAGTGGCGTATCTAGGGTCTCCAGTGCCCTTGTTGAGGAGCTGTATTTGGCAACAACCCCCCCCCCCCAAGATCAATGTAAAACTGTAACCCACCCCCCCAAAAAAAAATTAAAGGGCATTAAAAGTTTCTAATTTGCCCCTTGTTTGCCCAGTGTAGAGCTCTCTAGTGGGCAATCATTGTCTCAGGTGTGAAAAAGAAAGAGAGGGTTGAGAGATAGAGAGAGGGAGAGAAAGAGGGGGTGTGAGAGAGAGAGGAGGGGGGTTGCAGAGAGAGAGAGGGGCCTGAACTTGCAGAGGGCTTGATGTAGGGCATTGAGGGTGAAGCAGTGCAGGGAAACAGGAATAAGGAAGCCACCTGCCTTGCTGATCCAGAGTGAGAGACCAGAGACATGGAAGCAAGGATGGATGGATCATTTGCAGGAGCTGTTAGTTTTGTATTAAAAAAGGTTGAGCCAGAGGAATGCTGAGGCTACAGCAGTGTTTGTTAGGACCAGAGGTGTGCTGGGGATGCAGCAGTGTTTGTAAGACCGGAGGTGTGCTGGGGATGCAGTGAGAGGCAGTCTCAGTCTCCTGGTCTTTTGGCTCAGCTGCTCTCAATGTTTTACACCTGCATGAAGCAGCTCTCAATGTTTTACACCTGCATGAATCCGCCTCCAAACTGGGGGTTCTGGGGTGTGCAGGCTGAGTGGATTGTTAAAATAAACATTAAAACAATGCCAATGTTTTTGTGACCCACCCCCCTTGGCCTGCGCCCCTGGCGGTTGCCTGTCATGCCAACCCCTTGCTATGCCCGTTTACATAAAGGGTCAATTATGGTTTAGCTTATAATTTTGTTACATGATTAAATTTTAGCAGACAATATATTGTGAAATGCCATACCTGAGTAAAACTCTCCTCCAGGAAATCCTCATCCTGGCTTGGATCAACCGACACTGAGCCCTCTGCCGATGTAGAAGGCAGTGTTGAAATTGACGGCCTGGATTCCATGGTGTCTGCCAGGAATCGCATGTTATCATAGTACCACAGCCGTGGTACATATACATTCCGTGCCCCTGCTCCAGACTGGGTGGAATCTTCAATTTTTTTTAACTCCCGCCTGTAGGCAGTGCGAATACTGTTTATTTTTTTGCGTATATACTCAAAATTTGCCCCAGGACAGACGGGCTTGTAGAAGGCCACCAAATGTTCCATGGCCTGTTTTCTGAGTTTTCTATTTTTATAATCTGCGGACTTCACTTGCCACAAACACGGCAGTTGCCTGAACTCATCAATGAAACTGATGAGAAAGTTGTGGGTGGTGTAATTGTCCACCATATTGCAGGACAGTATATGCCTGCAAGACACAAAACAACACAAAACATATTAAAATAGCATGTATTTTGGCACATAATAAAGAGATTCCTAATAAAAGCTGTATAGGGCCCAAAACACACACTTTCTATTAAAAGAGTCGTACCTTTGTTTGTGGGGAAAAGTCGTGATTCGCCGCTCGATCGTGCTCCAACTCTCGATATGTCCGCTAGCGAATCGTCGGCCGAACGATCTGGCGTCCTTTAAATACAGCGCAGGCGTCAACTCCTCCTCCAGTGGCGGGCTTGTGCAGGGGTGTGTACGTGCCGAAGATCAGGCCTACATGCGACACTCACACCTGAAGCAGTGGAAAAATCTTGTAATCAAGAATAATGTCTCAACAATCTGGGAGCTCAATTAGTGTGGGCCGAAGTGATTGGGCCACCCGAAAATCAAGGGCTACACCCATGTCAAAGCCAGAAATGGTGGAGATGGTCTCCATTTTAGAAAAAATGGATTACGATGGCAAGTTGGCAAATTACGATCGGCCCAATGCCAGGAAAGATGGCATCATGGACAAGGTGGTGGCCTGTTTGGTAAAAAAATTCGGTGTGGAGCGATCGAAAGATCAGATTAGGAAACGGTGGTCTGACCTGAAACACCGTGAGCAGGATCAGCTTTCCCAAATCCATAGGATTTTGAAAAAAAGTAAGTTTTATTTATTAATTTTTTGTTTAATCATGCAATATGTTTTTTATAATTTTGTGTATGTTGTATTAACATGTCTAGATTATAATGTCTATGTAAAAAGTTAGATTACTCATTTTAGTTGTCATGTCGTGATTTGATCGATCTATTGTTGATGTTTTAGTATATGACATTAAAAGTCAGGAAGCCATAGTTAAAAATATATGTATTGTGTTGCAACGAACGTTCTTTCCTGCACGAATCTTCTCAGCAAACATTCCTATTAATCACAGATTATTATTCAAACCTTTAAATAGGAGAAAAACGTAAACTCCGTGCCAAACAATGGGAAAGGAGGAGGAGAGGTTTGGCAGCTCCATCGGCAGTTGTGGAAGAAGAGGAGGACATGGCCCAGATGGTGGCACAGATTCCACTAAAGGTAATTGGTTCCTATGCACTGTCAAACATTAATGTACCATATTTTTCGTAGATAACCATGTACATGTCTTCATATTTGTTACTAAAAGAGCTATCAAGCAGGGCACCATGTCCTAACAAATGTACCTCTTGTGACTTTTATGATATGGCCAATGTTTTGTATTATGTAGATGAAGACATTATGCCGGAAATTATCCTTGTGGAGCCAACAAGTGACCAGACACCAGAGCAACAAGAAGGTTGGTAGTCACAGATTTTTGTGTAGTGGGATCATAGAAATATGTGTATTTGCAATGATTGTTTAACCTTATATTCTTGTATTCCCTTACAAATTTACATTGCAGATGTTGCGTCATGCCAGGATGTGGCATCCCCAGCCATGTCAGAACCCCGATCTCCTGGCAACTTGGCAAGCAGCATGGAAGCCACTTCCGAAAATGTGGAGGATCCAGGACCAAGTGTCCAAGAGCCAATTGTGTGCCCACGTAGGTTTTTTCAGAATGATTTTTATCAGTGTTATTTTTAGCCTCCAATTTACAACACTAGTTCCCTATGGGAGCCTCTTTATTTGAATGGAAGTGGCACCGTAAGTTGGATCAGGATGCTCTGACTTGCGGGGCCACTTGCGCTGTGAAGATTTTTGAGGGGGAAGTACACAGACAAATTGAAGAACCCACCGTGGGTGTCCACCCCAAGTTTACAACCAGGCCTTTTGTGTGTGGTATTGAGTTTGAGGGTATGCCCACAACAAAAAGACAGCGTGGGTTACCCCCAAAACCCCTACCAGACCCTTATCCAAGCATGCAGCTTGTCAGGCCAGGAAAGAGAACGAGCAAGCGGACCAAACACCCCCTGGACCACAGCAGGACACATGCCCTCAACATGGGGGGGTTTTGTTGCTTTGGGCCAGGGGGCCTCTGCACCGCACACACAAAAGCACCTTGCTCCCATGTAGAGGAGGACAAGAGCCTCATCCCCACAACCCTGTCTGGTGGTTTTGGGGGGTCATGCGGCCAGGGGGTTCCTAGGACTTTGGAAGCAACCTTTAACAAAGGGTGGCCCCCAGATCCCAGACCCCAATCCCTATGTGAATGGGTATGGGGTACATAGTACCCCTACACATTAACCACATAAATGGAAGTGTATGTGAATAACGACAGGAGACGTTTATGAAATGTTCTTAAATATCTTCATCCGGTCTTCTCCACTCTGCTCTTTGGATCTTCTCCTCTCCACTCTTCTGCTGTCCAATCTTCTGCTCTTATGTTGTCTGCTCTTTTGCCCTAGGCTCTTCTTCTTCCTCCTGTCCTCCTCCGATGCTGTTGCCGTGCATTCTGCCCGTCTCTGGTCTCTGCATCTTAATATATATACATTACGACCATGCCCTCACAATGACGTCATCATGCGTTCACACCCCTAATAAATCTACAGTAAGCTCAGGAGACCGGCAGAATCATCAGCAACAGCATCGGAGGAGGACAGGAGGAAGAAGAAGAGCCTAGGGCAAAAGAGCATAAGAACAGGGTAGGTATTAACTCGAGAGGAATTTAAGATTACCTGGACACCAAATGTTTCTCTATTATTATGACCTCATGTAGGTGATTCACATTGACTCATTTTTTTTTATTTTTTACAGACCATGTTTTACATAGTTGCACATTAGCCAAATTGACCCGTGAGGCTCTCCAATGCTGCGCAGACCTGGAACAAATAAAGGAGACTGCAACGGCATTACAAATCAAAATGCGCAATTTTGTGGACATGATTGGCAAATTTTAAGCCACAATTTTACTACGTTTTTAATGTTTGTATTGGGATGTTCCTGATGTTACAAATTTTTGATAATGTTTTATGGCATTTTAATTACACTCAGATGTTAAAGAGTGTACCCAAGTTTGGGAAAAGCACTTTACAACACCCTAACCCTAACCCTAACCCTAACCCTAACCCTAACCCTAACCCTGTGAATGTTTGATACTAAAACGTTTTTACATTCAACAATGTGTGTTCAATTCTTTATTAGACTTTCGTTGGGGGGTCGAGGTCTAAAGCTGTGTAAAGAAGCACTAAATGTATGATGGCTGTCCTATTCCCATATTTACATGTTAATGAAAGCATTTTGGACACTGCCATATGCGAGTTGCTGGAGGTGTCAATGAAATGTTAAAGATACCCCCAGTTTTAACGCATATCACAGTGCGATCTGACATTTCACACAGGATCGGATCACACAAGTTTGAACGACTGTGCGATCCTATCCTGATGCGGCTGAATAAATGCATCATGTGCGACTTTTGTGCGAGTGCAGTGCGAATTGAGCCATACAAACTGTATAGCTGATTTTCGCATGAACATCTGATCGCATGTAATAAAGGAGCAGTGCGCTACGATATTACATGCCATCAGATGTGCAGTGTGAATTGAGACATACACTTTGTATGGCTACATTCGCACTGAACACGCATACAAGTCGCACATGACCCTTTATTTCTGATGTATCTGGATTGGATCGCACAGTGCTTAACACTTGTGGAATACAATCCTGTGCAAAAAGTAAGTGGCGGGTCACCCTTATGCAATGCTGGAAGGCTGCAAAGTCGCAGACTTCCCGCATCGCATAAGTGTGACTCAACACTCAAGGTACTAGCAGTCCTAGGATTCAATATGGCATTGATATTGCCAGTAGCAATCAGTGTAGGGAGATCAGTGTAATCTATAGTGTATTGCTTGTTCGTTGCTCTAGTTCACTTTCCATTACCTATATATATAACACTTTGAGATGAACAATGATCAAGTTTCACATAACACTGACATATCCTAACATTGGTGGGCAGTGAGAAGGATGTCATAAATGAACACAACATAACAGGTGTAGGTACTTTGTTAATACCCTAATGTATTATATGAAATATATAGTATGGGCAACTTCTGGACAATGAACACCAATGTAAGGTGACATTAGATGAACCTTGGGTGTGACCTAGTTCTCAATGTGACAGGGTTTGTGTACATTTTGTGGGGTGCAGAAGGCCCTTGTATTTACACCACTGGCTAAAAAATAACACATGGCCATCATCACTTTGGATCAGCTGGTGAGAGACTACAGTCAAGAAACACACTGATGAATGTATTAACCCTTCCAAAGTCACACATATATAACACATGATTAACCCAAATAATTGTGTTTGACATATGTGCCCAAATGATTATAATCCACAATACAGAATCATTGCAATTTTTGTTTAATGTGTTGAAAAATAATATATCTCTGACATTTATCTTGTGTGTCCAATCTTTAACAAGATTAATGGGTGTGTGACAGTGATTGCTGCCAGGACACAGCTCCTCTCCCCACGAAATAGTCCAGATATTCCTGGCGGATCTGACGGGCCCTGTGTGATGCCAATGCTGACCGTCCAACTTCCATTGACGTCATGGACTCCCCTTGGTTAGAAGGTTGGGCCTCTCCACTTGTACCTGGCATAGCAGGGTCAGTATCCAGTTGCTGCAATACATAATTTTGTGCATTCCTGCGTAGGAAGTTGTGCAAAATGCAGCAACACAAGACCACATTATCCACTTTGTACAGTGCCAGGTTTATGGACGTCAGGAATATCCGGAACCGGTTGGCCATTATCCCGAAGGCATTCTCCACAACTCTGCGAGCTCTGGACAACCGGTAGTTGTAAATCCTTTGGTCTGGGGTGAGCTTCCTCTGAGGGTAGGGCTTCATGAGATGCTCCCCAAGCGCAAAAGCCTCATCTGCGATAAACACAAAGCTCATACCCTCAACAGTTTGCTCCCTGGATGGCAGGTTCAGAGTGCCGTTCTTTAGACGACGAGCGAACTCCGTCTGATCAATAACTCCCCCATCCGAATTGCGGCCATTTTTGCCAATATCCAAAAAAATAAACTCATAGTTTGCATTAACTATGGCTAGCATGACTATACTAAAAAAACCTTTATAATTATAAAAAAATGTGCCGGAATTCGGAGGGGGGACAATGCGGACGTGCTTCCCATCAATAGCACCCCCACAATTGGGAAAATTCCACTTCTCCAGAAATTGATCAGAAATCTCCAGCCATTGCTCTGCGTTTGAAGGAAACTGTGGGGAAAAAATAAAAAAAATAAAATTAGTGCTTGAGCACATCACATTATTAATTACACACACAGTTGTCTGTTAAATGCTTATGCAACTTGCTAAAAAAATATACAACAGGAAGGCAAAAGTTTGGATATGGGGATGTAACATCTACATACATTTATTTTCAACCTCCTATTGTTCTTATATTGTAAAGGGCCATACACACTAGAAGGTTCTCTGAAGACTTTTTCGTGCAGATTTACCTTTTCTATGTAGTGCAAGGGCCTACCAGATTGCATAGGATTTGAAAGTGTTTGTTGGACCTCATATTATTTGGTTTTGGTAAATCGGAAGGATAAATTGTTCTGACAATCTTCTAGTGTGTATGGCCCATTATACTCACCAGCTAGAGCTGAGATTTACAAACTACGGCCATCCAGCTGTTGCAGAACTACACATCCCATGAGGCCTTGTAATTCTCTGACATTCACAGACATGACTAGGCATGATGGAAATTGAAGTTCGTGAACAACTGGTGGGCCATAGTTTGAAGACCTCTGAACTTGAGCTTTGGTATATGCTGACTTTGAGATTTAGCATGTGGGTGGGGGATGGGTAAGTAAAACTGGGCATTTATACATCAATAAGGGCTTGTGGTCAGTGAAGGTTTTAACATCATTACATAAACATACAGAATCATAGGTGGGAATGGATGGACTGATGTATTTTAGATAAATCATTAACTAGGTACTAAAACATTGGCCAAGGAATAATTGTTTGAGGGAAAGCAATAAAATTAGATAAATTCGACATACTGTTAACAGGCAATGCGTTTAGGGACACATAGGAGAGAATGGTGGGGTGGTTAGTGGGTAATTTTACAAATGGTTAAAGATAATCTACATCTTTACTACTATGTGCATGCGGACAGAGGGTAGTTTACAAATAATGGCCTGTGTCAATTGCTGTACATCCAAAAACATCATAATTCGGGTGAAACTAGTAATACATGTAATGTAATGTAAAAAATCAAACATACCTTGATATAGTCCTTCTGCAAGACCTTGATGATGGCAGAGCAGGTCTCAGGGATGATGATACCAAGAGCTTGGGGGGAGATGCCTGTGGTGAACTTCAGATCCTGCAGGCTTCTCCCTGTTGCAAGATACCTCAACGTCGCAATTAACCTTTGCTCAGGAGTAATTGCAAGCCGCATACAAGTATCCTGCTTCAGAATATAGGGGGACACCAGGGCAAGGAGACGGTAAAAGATGGGATCCGTCATCCTCAAATAATTCCTGAAGTCATCAGGATTATTTTCCTGGAGCTCCCTCAGCAAGGACATATGAGAAAATTGATCACGGTTAAGCAACCAATTTTTCGTCCAGGAGGTCCGCTTCTTCTTCCTATTGCTCGTACGTCGTCTCAGAGCCAAAACTCCAACACTAACGACAGCAACGGACGAATTCACGGTCGCCATAATAAATTCTCGAACGATGTCTCGGAAAATAGCGAAATGTCGTCAACCAAACAAATGCTACCGAAATCAGCGCGAGATGCCCAGAAGGGTCACGGCCAAACACTCACTTCCTCTTTTGTAGCGGCGAACGTGCGTGGAACGTAGTGACGTCATTTTCTGTCGGCAGACAAATGTCCTGGGCAAGTTTTGAGCACTTTTCAACAGACAAACAACAAACACACCAGCCGCGAACATTTGTAGGACGTTCTGTCGGCCGACGATCGGTACGTGTGTACGGGGCTTTACTTAAGATCCCAGTGCCTGGACCCAAATCCGAATGAAGAATCGGCTCGGGTGGGGGCAATGCGGGCTCCCTGGACAGGTTAATGTCCCTATATTAAAAGTCAGCATCAACAGTATTTGTAGCTGCTGACTTTTAATTTTTTGGGGGGAAGACTGAAGCTCATCTTTATGTTAGTGATAGTAGGAGGATTAGGTTACCCTAGTGATAGGTTAACATTATGGGAATAATTGGGTCAAAGGTTAGGGTAAAATTATTTTTCAAGGCCTAGTTTCAGAGATAGGTTAAATGTTCATTTTAAAGCAGAAGTAAAGTCTGCAATAAAATTTTTTTTTTTTTAGGGCCCCCCAGATGGGTTATGCAATAATTTGCTAGTATGCACAGCATATTAGTACATTATATCAGACTTACTTATCATATGGTGTCCTCCAGCACTGTAGTGGGATTGATCCGCCGCGCCCCCAGCAATTCCATCTTCGTCTGGTCTCCCTGCCGGGTCCCGCGCCTTTGCCCATACGCACGGGAGTCACATTGCAGCGGCAAGGATCAGGGCTGTAAGTGTTCACTGAGCTGTGCATGCACAGCTCAGTGAACACGACAACTGAAAGGTAGAAGGATGTATTTATAGCAGAAGAGACCGATAGGGTCTCTTCTGTCATTAATACTCTGCCTGTCAGCCATTTGTTTCAAATCAGCTTTCTTCCACTTTAACCTTCTTAGCGGTATTCCCGAGCGTGGCTCGGGGGTTAAATTTCAGAACCAAAAGCGGTAACCCCGAACCACACTCGGGGTACCACCAGAAGCATCGCTGGATCCTGTAAGCAGGGTTACTTACCTTGTCACCGGGATCCAGCGATGTGTCCCGGCGGTGTCTGACGGCGGTTCTTCCTCCCGATCCTCTCCGTGCCTCGGATTCCGTCTCCTGCGACGTGACGTTCGCAGGGGGGTGGAACCGGCGGCAAATTCAAATGTAAAACACACCAAACACACTGATACAATTCAAAATAAAATAAAAATTGATGATAAATAGAATCCACCTGTGTGTAATCAAGTCTCCGTATAAATGCACCTGCACTGTGATAGTCTCAGAGGTCCGTTTAAAGCGCAGAGAGCATCATGAAGAACAAGGAACACACCAGGCAAGTCCGAGATACTGTTGTGGAGAAGTTTAAAGCCGGATTTGGATACAAAAAGATTTACCAAGCTTTAAACATCCCAAGAAGCACTGTGCAATCGATAATATTGAAATGGAAGGAGTATCAGACCACTGAAAATCTACGAAGACCTGGCCGTTCCTCTAAACTTTCAGCTCATACAAGGAGAAGACGATGAGAGATGCAGCCAAGAGGGCCATGATCACTCTGGATGAACTGCAGAGATCTACAGCTGAGGTGGGAGACTCTGTCCATAGGACAACAATCAGTCATATACTGCACAAATCTGGCCTTTATGGAAGAATGGCAAGAAGAAAGCCATTTCCTAAAGATATCCATAAAAAGTGTCGTTTAAAGTATGCCACAAACCACCTGGGAGACACACCAAACATGTGGAAGAAGGTGCTCTGGTCAGATGAAACCAAAATCAAACTTTTCGGCAACAATGCAAAATGTTATGTTTGGCGTAAAAGCAACACAGCTCATCACCCTGAACACACCATCCCCACTGTCAAACATGGTGGTGGCTGCATCATGGTTTGGGCCTGCTTTTCTTCAGCAGGGACAGGGAAGATGGTTAAAATTGATGGGAGGATGGATGGAGCCAAATACAGGACCATTCTGGAAGAAAACCTGATGGAGTCTGCAAAAGACCTGAGACTGGGAAGGAGATTTGTCTTCCAACAAGACAATGATCTAAAACATAAAGCAAAATCTACAATGGAATGGTTCACAAATAAACATATCCAGGTGTTAGAATGGCCCAGTCAAAGTCCAGACCTGAATCCAATCGAGAATCTGTGAAAAGAACTGAAAACTGCTGTTCACAAATGCTCTCCATATATATACAGTATATATATATATATATATATATATATATATATATATATATATATATATATATATATATATATATATATATATATATATCTAT
>NC_138768.1:85189082-85229082 GCF_965119305.1 Pelophylax lessonae
AACGTACACCTTAATATTGCTACCTACGCAAATCACAAAATCCCTTAAAATACCCAATTTAGTCATTCTTCATACCGTAACAATCTGGGGTTTTTAGATAGTTAAAGGCCAGCCAGACTCTAAGTTTTCACACATGCTTAAAATATAAAATAGGTCTGGTGTCTGCGCTTACTAAAATATTTAAATCAAAATCTCTTACAAACACATATCATGTCATTGCTGAAGACAGATTCAAATCATGGGAAAAAAATGGAGCATAAAAAAGAAACGTGAAATGGGCAAACCATGTTTATATAATGTTCATTGTAATGTACCCAAGTTAAAGCGGAGTTCCACTCAAAAGTCGAACTTCTGTTTTAAGTAGTCCTAACCCCCTGACATGCCACATTTGACATGTCATTTTTTGTTGGGGGTGGGTACCTAGATTTGACAGGTACCCGCTCCCACTTTCACTAGTATTGCCTCGAGTGGAAGTTCTCCTCTCCCCCTCCCTCCCTGCAATCTTCTGGGACATGTCAGAGGTCCCAGAAGATTGTTGGCCAATCAAAACGCGCAGCGTGACTTGCGCATGTTCAGTCTGCACCCATCTGTGAAGCCGCAAGCTGTCACAGTCGGGTGCCCGCACTAGTGATGCTGGCGCTGCTGAGACCAGGAGAGGATTGAGGCTTCGGGTGGCCACAGCGCTGGATCGTGGGACAGGTGAGTGTGTGTTTATTAAAAGTCAGCAGCTAAACTTTTTGTAGCTGCTGACTTTTAATAACCACAGAAAAGGCTGGAACTCCACTTTAAGTACAATTATCGGTTAGAAAACCTCTCTCTTGAAAGCATAACTTTAAAAACATAACTGTTTTTGTTGAGAAAAAAACATCTCACCCGGTTAGTTAGTAAACAAAATAACTTTTGCGCAAACAAATCAAAATACGCTTATTGCGATTTTTTTTTTTTTTTTTTACCAAAGATATGTAGCAGAAAACAAATTGGCCTAAAATGTTAAAAAAATTTTGATTTTTACATTTTTTTGGGGAATGTTATATAGCAGAATGTGAAAAATAGTGTTATTTTTTCCAAAATTGTCGCTCTTTTTTTGTTTATAGCGCAAAAAATAAATATCGCACAGGTGATCAAATACCACCAAAAGAAACCTCTATTTGTGGGGAAAAGGGATGTCAATTTTATTTGGGTACAGCGTCGCATGACCGCATAATTTGTCCTTAAAATAACGCACTGCGGAATCGCAAAATAGGGCCTGGTCATTGAGCAGGAAAATCTTCCGGTCTTAAAGTGGTTAATAGAACTACCTTTACTGAAGAATCCCTTCCCCATTTATTTATGGCCACATTTGGAAAGTAAGTGGAGGGGAAGTTTGCCGTCTGATTCCAGCTACATATTGTGAACTAAAATAAAGATCTGGGCATCATTAACCACTTCAATACCCCCGTCCTGCCCAGGCCAATTTTCAACTTTACGCACTGTTGCAATTTGAATGACAATTGCGCAGTTATACAACACTGTACCCAAATGAAATTTTTATCATTTTGTTTCCATACAAATATAGCTTTCTTTTGTGGTATTTATTCACTACTGGGTTTTTATTATTTGCTAAATAATTTAAAAAAGGCCAAAAATGGTGAACACATTTTTCATAGTTCTAAAATTTCGCAGATAAATAACCGTTCTTCATGAATTTAGGCCAAAATGTTTTCTGTTACAGTTCTTTGGCAAAAATACCCCAAATCAATGTATATTATTTAGTCTGTAGGAAAGTTTTAGAGTCCACAAAATATGGTATATACTGTATATCTGAAAACTGATCAATCCTGATGTACATTTCTTGAGGCCCTAAAATGTCAGACTAGTACAAATATCCCCCAAATAACCCCTTTTTGGAAAGTAGACAGTCCAAAGTATTTAGTAAGAGGTGTGGCGTGATTTTTGAAGTTGTCATTTTTTGTCACAATCTTTTTGACAAAGAAGAAACTTAAAAA
Source organism: Pelophylax lessonae (assembly GCF_965119305.1). Taxonomy (NCBI): domain Eukaryota; kingdom Metazoa; phylum Chordata; class Amphibia; order Anura; family Ranidae; genus Pelophylax; species Pelophylax lessonae. The sequence goes on from NC_138768.1 coordinate 85,191,068, forward strand.
ATATTTTTTTCACATTTTTAAAAACATTTTACATACTGTCACCAGTGCAGTACAGCGTGATATGACAGTATGAAAAAAAACAATTTTATTTACAATTTTAAATTATTTTTCTTCAATTTTAAAAATATTTATTTTATTTATTTATTTTTTTATTACATTTCTTTTACATACTGTGACCAGAGAAATTACTCTAGGGAGGTGACAATAGTTTTTTTTTTTTTTACACACTATGATTGCTTTTAGCAGTGGACTTTGGCAAAAATTGGGATCTCTCCAGAGTTTGGACCGGCTTAGTGATGTCAGCCGACAACACACTTTTGCCCGCTGTTGACTGAATATGGGTCACAGGAGAGCAGAATGAAGTGAACTCTTGTGACCCACAGAAGTATGGTCAAAAGAACTTTGGCCCTACTTCTACTTTAATCTGAATGATCTTGAAGTTTGTAAATTGAAGATCCCACACATTTACTTCCTTGAATTCTGTGACACGTATTCACTATGTCCTGTGAGTAGGCACTGCTGTGTCACATTTCACAGAGATTACCTTCTGAACTACACAGTTTCTGAGAGGAAGCGTTTTAGGAGGTGGAGTCACTACAGGAATCACTGCTTGCCGACAGCAAGTTACCATGGGATATGTAGTCCTTAGAAATGGACGTTAAATAGCAGAGGATAAGCTGCAAAGCATGCAGGGAATGCAGGTAGTTGTCGAAACAGAAGGACAGCAGACAGGCAGCACTCACAAAATGGAATATTTTTCTATTAAGCTTGTCAAATATAACTATTGAGCAGTCAGTCTTACCTTAATTATGGGTTCCCTTATCTTTACCATCCTGCCCTCTTAGTGTTCTTGCAGTTTGATTGTGGTGTGAAAAGTTTGCCCTGCTGGCTGTGTGCCTAATATTAACTCCTGATTGATTAATTTGCAAATTACATCCACACCCACCACAGTATAAAACAAGACCTTCTTTATGGGGAAGCACATACTGGGGGCTCATGCTGGGGTTCTGGGGTTCTTCCAAAAAAGTGGGGGTCTTTAACCACTTGTGGCCCATTTCTGACACTTGTTGTTTACAAGTTAAAATCAGTATTTTTTGCAAGAAAATTACTTAGAACCCCCAAACATTAGACTCTGGAGAATAAAATGGTGGTCATTGCAATATTTTTTGTCATGCGGTATTTCAAACGCCATTTAAAAAAAAAAATACATCCACTGCATTTAAAAAAAATCTAAACAGTAGAGTTACATGTTACGGTTTAAAATTGCGCACCTCCATGGAATGGCGACAAACTATGGTCAATAAAAGTCTCTATAGGCGACATTTTAAAATTTTTTAACGGTTACCAGTTTAGAGTTACAGCATAGCTCTTTTTTTTTAATTATTGTTCTCTCTCATGACTGCCATGTATTTTATAGTCAAGTCGCCGATTCATTGATGTATTAATGTATGTGTATTATTTGGCTTGTACACATTCGTTGGGTTAAGACAGAGGCTACTGTTTGGTGTACACCCCTTGGGGGTGGGCCAGGGGCTTGACAATACCTCTGCCTCCTGTCAAAGTAAAGGTAAAAAGCGATGAGCAAAGACACAGCTTAGTTGGCTCAGAAGAAGAGGTAGGACCTCAAAATGGGTCAGAACTTTTCTGTGGACGTTTTCATCTATGATGAGATACTGTAGATACTACAGCCTTTTTACGTGACATGCCTGTATCAAGCACTCGTATGTGAGTACCTTAATTTTATCAAATAGAAAATCGTTTTTAAGGATAATGCACTAGGCCGGAGCGCCCTTTGTCTGTTTCTTATTTCCAGTAATTTAGACTCCCCCAGTCTTGTGGGGGAACCAAGGCGGCATAAATCTGAACTAGCCTGGAGATTGATCTTAGAGCTTAGCCTTTCTGGGGCCTACCTTCAAGCGCAGGAGAATTGCTTGGTGTTTCTTTCAAGATATATCCCCAAACCCTGGGCTTCCCTTTTTTAACTGTATCCAATGCACCAATCACCATCAACCCACATTCTCTGACAGCAGTCATAATCAACACAATTTAGTCTCTATTCATCTTCTTCCCAAAACCAGCCTCCCTTCTCCTTTACCCCTCTGGAATGCCTGCTCTGTCTGAAATAAACTCACTGCTTTTCACGGCCTCTTTGTTACTAACTCCTTTAATCTACTTGCTGTCCCCGAAACCTGGCTTCATGAATCTTACACTACTTCTCCTGCTTCTCTCTCTCACGGTGGCTTTCTCGCCCCAGACCTAATGGATGCAAGGGAAGCGGAGAGGGATTCCTCCTATCCCCACAGAGCATCTTCCCAGTTCTTCCCTCTATTCCCACTCTGTCTCTCTCATCATTTGAAGCTCACTGTATATATCTATTCTCTCCAATTTCCTTAGGAGCTGATGTGATCTTCTGACCCCCTAGACCATTATCAACTTTCCTTAATGATTTTTCTGCCTGGCTACCCTACTTTCTCTCTTCTGAAATTCCCAAAATCCTACTTATACATCCCTGTTAATACAATCACCCCTGCTACTTCTAAACTCCTTAGTCTAACCTCCTCATTTAACCTGAAGCTTCTACTCACTCCAACGGCAACATCCTTGACCTTGTATTCTCCTACCTATGTGCTCTATTTAACCTCTCCATCAATCCTTTTCCTCTCTATGATCACCACCTTATTAGTTTCTCTCTCTCCCTGTCTTCCACCACCTTTTCCTCCAATTGCCTAACTCTCAAAAGTAGAAACATCGTCACTTTAATCCTTCTCTTCTCTATTCTGCTACTGACCACCTCTATGACAAAATCTCACCCATGTCCTGCCCTAATCTAGCCACTTCTGTCTACAATAAATCCCTGTCCTCAACCCTGGACAAGCTCGCTCACCTCCCTACACACAGGCCTCGACTCCTACAACCCTGCAAACAGGCGACACCATGAATCCCAAAAAATTTAGCCACGCTCTTGAGTTGTGGCTTGTTGTGTAAGACGGGGGGCCTAATTCACTAAGAGTTTGGAGCAGAGCTGCTCACTTCTCCAGAAATAACTCCAGCCTAAACTCATTAGCATCCTAATTAGGTAAGTGGCTGGAGTTAAACCTCTAACTAGGTGCTTTAGTGAATTCGGAGTTGGAGTTAACCAAGTTTGAATTCGGGTTTGGAGTTAACCAAATTCCCTTTGTGTTTTTCATAAAAGGAAATTTGTCTATTCTGAATCACTATTACACAGCAATGTCATCCATTATGGTTTATTGTAATTTTAAGGTATAGTTATGTATCATATGTGTTTTAACCTTTAGATTTACTAATAGCAGACTACACAGCTGTCTAATTAGCAATCTTCATTCTTTATTCATCTGAAACTCTCAGGCATGTCTGATTGTATTCAGCACTTTCGTGTAGTGGTCTATGCTCATAGACAAAGATTGCTAGGTCACGAGTTCAAGGCCCAACCACGATAACACCCTGTGTGCTCACAGTTGTGTGTCATTATTTTTTTTGCCACATAGTAATACATTGGCTACATCACCTAAAATTGCATGTCAATGGCCATGTATATTCAAGAAACAGACATGCATATGTGCAGGGTGCAATTATGCATTTGCCAAGTTTCAGTATTTATTTACAGTTGTCTAAAATTTAAGGAGGTGGTGGCACACTTGGGATTTGAACTCATGCTCGCAGTGTTTATAGACAGGAACACTAACCACTAAACCATTGAGCTGAGCATGATTACCCATGGAATATTTATTCCCATGTTCCAATAGTTAACCACTTCCTTACAGGGCAGTTACACTCCTTCCTGCCCAGGACAATTTTCAGCTTTTTATGCTGTTGCATTTTGAATGACAATTGCACGGTCATGCAACCCTGTACCTAACACAAATGTATGACATTATTTTCACACAAATATTGCTTTCTTTTGGTGGTATTTGATCTAAATGACCTAAATGTTTGGCCCCTAAAAAAAATGTGTTTTTGTTTATGTAATAAAATTTGATAAATCAATATGTTTTTTGTTGCACTGACGAGCATTGATGAGGCTGCGCTGGCAGGCACTGATGAGACACTAATATGCAGCATTGATGGACACTGATAGGTGGCACTGATATGCCGCCTTAATGGGCATTGATAGGTGGCACTGATGGGCAATGATTGGCACTGGTGGGCAGCACTGACAGATGGTAATGATGGCCAGCACTGATGAGGAGGGCACTAACAGGTTCCCTGAGCACTGATTGGCATCAATGGTGGCATGGGTGAGCATCCCTGGTGGCCATGGGTCAGCAATCCCTGGTGACTCTAGTGGCATCCCCCAAGGGTCTGCACTGGTAATCAACGCTCTGATTACAAGCACAGACCCCCCCCCCCACACACACACACACTTACTTTGCATATGAATGCCATTTCTTCACAGCTGAAAGTGGCCCTCACCATGATTAGCCAGTTGATTGTGACCACTTGCTGGAATGTATGCAACCCAATTTGGTGTCATTTCTGGTCCAGGGTGAACGCCAATGTGCCATTTGCAATTTATTGTAAAGAGATTTTGCTTTATTTTAAAAATGGTGCACACAGACAACTAAAATGTATTGGAAATGTTTTACCTAGACCAGTGATGGTAACCCTTAACCCCCCCCCCCTAGATGTTTTTGCCCTACATTTCCCATAATGCTCATGTACTCTGCAGTGTAGGTGAGCATCATGGGAAATGTTACAAAACACCTGTGTTGCCAAGGTTCATCAACACTGACCTAGGCCAACTAAAAAGGTGAGTGAGTGCTGTAGTAATCTTTTATTTAGTAATCATTTTTAGTGATTTTTATTAACTGTTTTGGTTGCATTGATCCACAGAGGCTGAATGGAAATTTTGTATTATTCCTTAATTTATATATATTTTTAGCTAAATATATACATACACACTTTAATTAATTCTTACAATTTAGCCCCCCCACACACTCCCCCTCCTCCCCCACCACACTCCCCCTCCTCCCCCCCCCCCACACTCCCCCTCCCCCCCACACACACTCCTCCCCCCCACACACACACACTCCTCCCCCCCACAAACACAATCCTCCCCCCCACACACACTCCCCCCCCCCACACACACACACACTCCTTCCCCCCACACACTCCCCCCCCCACACACACACTCCTGCCCCCCCACACACACTCCTCCCCCCCACACACACACTCCCCCCCACACACACACTCCTGCCCCATACACACCCCATTCCCCCCGCCATATACACCCACACACCCATACACACTTCGCTGGAGTAAAGGGAGAAACCCTACCCCTGTACACGGAGAAACCCTACCCATGTTCATACTGTACTGCCATTGCACACACACAAAAAATACAAGAAATGGATTACATTCAATAGACACAAAAGATATCTGAATTACATCCAGACAAATATGAAGAAAAGAAAACAGAAAACCAGGAGCTGTGTACAAATGAATAAGCGTTATTGAACATGTATAAAACATCAGTAATCACTCAAGCAGGCATGTGAAATGTGAAATGTCCCCCCCCCCCCTCCCAAAACCCCCAAATCAAGTAATCTTTATTCAAATTACAGTGCAAAGATACAACATATGATGAATAGATAGAGCTTACAATATCCAACAGTCAAGCAAAATAAGTTGTAGACACCTTTGTATTAAGCATAAAACATGCCCAACATACTTTTATGGTTATTGTTTGCATGAGCCTGCCTTTCCATTTAAATAACATCAAATCAGTAGAACATACAGCTACAGAGGCATGAAAATAAAAAAAACACATGTATAGAGTACATAAAGACACACTTTGCAAAAACTATACAAACCATTTAGAGCATGAAAAGCATTCATCCAACAAAATACACTTACTGCAATATGGGTCCTTAGGCATGCCAGCAAACCCCCCCACCCCCAAAAGCAAATTCGGACATAAAGACATGTGGCCCTGCTGCCAGAGGTCAAATGAGCAGCTCTTAAACATCCCTTTATATAACCTTGGTCAGGGCCGTCTTTAATATTGATTGGGCCCTGGGCAAACTTTTTCTTTGGCCCCCCAAGCCCCCATGCAATTTCACTCTCAACTTCCCTCTGTGCCCCCCCCCGCATCTCTGTTCCCCACTGTGTCCCATCTACACATCTGTTCCACTCTGTACCCCCAACTCCCCCACACATCTGTTCTTCTCTGTGCCCCCCCAAACCCCCCTGCACATCTGTTCTCCTCTATCGCCCCCCCCCCCACAAATCTGTTCTCCTTTGTACCACCAACTCCCCCTGTATATCTGTTTCCCTCTATATATATATGGAGGGGTAGGGCCAGCACACCCCTGTTTCCCTCTGTGCCCCCCCCCCGCATCTCTGTTCCCCATTGTATCCCACCTACACATCTGTTCTCCTGTGTACCCCCCACAAATGTATTCCCCTCTGTACCCCCCAACCCCCCACACATCTGTTCTTCTCTGTGCCCCCCCCAAACCCCCCTGCACATCTGTTCCCCTCCCTAGCCCCCCACAAATCTGTTCTCCTCTGTACCACCAACCCCCCCCTGCACATCTGTTCCCCTCTGTACCCCCCCACAAATCTGTTCTCCTCTGTACCACCAACCCCCTGCACTTCTGTTCTCCTATGTACCCCCAAACCCACCCCAATCTAATCCCCTCTGTACCCCCAAACCCCCTTCTGTGCATCTGTTCCCCTCTGTACCCTTCCACAAATCTGTTCTCCTTTGTACCCTCACCACTCCCCCCCCTGCACATCAGCTCCTCTCTGTACCCCCTTCTGCACATCTGTTCCCCTCTGTACCCCCAACACTCCCCCCTGCACATCTGTTACCCGCTGTACCCCCAAACCCCCCTGCACATCTGGTCCCCTCTGTACACAATCATGCACTATAAACTTGACAGCAGATTCAACGTTTTTTTTTTTTTACTTCAGGTGACTAGACTGGGTGCAGCACTGTGTGTGCTACATGTTCTTCCACTACCTGAGCCAATGGGGAGAGCTGCGCTGATGCCTATCCTTCCACTACAGATCACTGACGGTCCTGGAGGAGGAGGGAGGGGAAATCGCTGCAAGCTCAGACTTACATGCAGCTCTGCGGTGCCCACGTGGGATCTTCCTCCAGCTAGCAGGTCACTTCCTTGTGTACAGTGGAGAGGGGAGGGGCCTCTGACCCCAGCAGCTAATCGGCTTCAGTGTATAAGTGAATGGCTTTGCTTGTACACTGAAGAGAGAAGCTGATTAGCTGCTCAGGTCAGAGGCCCCTCCCCTCTCCACTGTACACAAGGAAGTGCCCTGCTAGCCGGAGGGAGATCCCACAGCCATGTTTTCAAAGCCGGAAACGTCGGCTATCAGTGACCTGACAGCTTGCCCAGCCAGAGAACACCAGGACAAAGAACCCGGGACACCAACAGACGGGACATGGGTCTAAAAACCGTGACTTTCCCTGGCAAAAATGGAACTGTTGGCAGCTGCTTTGGGCCCCACAATGATGACAGGGCCCAGGGCAGCTGCCCCATTTGCCCTGCGTTAAAGACAACCCTGACCTTGGTTAAACTACACCCACCCAGTATAGGAAACGCCCAGCAAAGTAATTAATTGGGTCTGTTGGTTCCTAAACCAAAATCACCAGTTCACTAATGAATGAGTGTTTGCCTGGCCATCCATGATCCAATTTTCTTACAATTTTCTGTCCAATTTTCTTGAAATTTACCTTCAAGTATGTAGTACGAAGGCCTGCCTAATTAGATACAAGTGAATGTGTTGTTTAGCTTTGACCATTATGTGGTTTGTGGTAGATCTAACAGAAAATTGTACTATAAAAGTTGACTATGTATGGCCAGCCTTAGGCTGGCCAACAATTTTTGTTGTACATATATATCTATATATATATATGTATGTATATATATATATATATATATATATGTATAGATATATACAGTGCCTTCCGAAAGTATTCTGCCCCCTTGAACTTTTCGACCTTTTGCCACATTTCAGGCTTCAAACATAAAGATATAAAACTGTAATTTTTTTGTGAAGAATCAACAACAAGTGGGACACAATCATGAAGTGGAACGAAATTTATTAGATATTTCAAACTTTGTTAACAAATAAAAAACTGAAAAATTGGGCGTGCAAAATTATTCAGCCCTTTACTTTCAGTGCAGCAAACTCTCTCCAGAAGTTCAGTGAGGATCTCTGAATGATCCAATGTTGACCTAAATGACTAATGATGATAAATAGAATCCACCTGTGTGTAATCAAGTCTCCGTATAAATGCACCTGCACTGTGATAGTCTCAGAGGTCCGTTTAAAGCGCAGAGAGCATCATGAAGAACAAGGAACACACCAGGCAGGTCCGAGATACTGTTGTGGAGAAGTTTAAAGCCGGATTTGGATACAAAAAGATTTCCCAAGCTTTAAACATCCCAAGGAGCACTGTGCAAGCGATAATATTGAAATGGAAGGAGTATCAGACCACTGCAAATCTACGAAGACCTGGCCGTCCCTCTAAACTTTCAGCTCATACAAGGAGAAGACTGATCAGAGATGCAGCCAAGAGGCCCATGATCACTCTGGATGAACTGCAGAGATCTACAGCTGAGGTGGGAGACTCTGTCCATAGGACAACAATCAGTCGTATACTGCACAAATCTGGCCTTTATGGAAGAGTGGCAAGAAGAAAGACATTTCTTAAAGATATCCATAAAAAGTGTCGTTTAAAGTTTGCCACAAGCCACCTGGGAGACACACCAAACATGTGGAAGAAGGTGCTCTGGTCAGATGAAACCAAAATCAAACTTTTTGGCAACAATGCAAAACGCTATGTTTGGAGTAAAAGCAACACAGCTCATCACCCTGAACACACCATCCCCACTGTCAAACATGGTGGTGGCAGCATCATGGTTTGGGCCTGCTTTTCTTCAGCAGGGACAGGGAAGATGGTTAAAATTGATGGGAAGATGGATGGAGCCAAATACAGGACCATTCTGGAAGAAAACCTGATGGAGTCTGCAAAAGACCTGAGACTGGGACGGAGATTTGTCTTCCAACAAGACAATGATCCAAAACATAAAGCAAAATCTACAATGGAATGGTTCACACATAAACATATCCAGGTGTTAGAATGGCCAAGTCAAAGTCCAGACCTGAATCCAATTGAGAACCTGTGGAAAGAACTGAAAACTGCTGTTAACAAACGCTCTCCATCCAACCTCACTGAGCTCGAGCTGTTTTGCAAGGAGGAATGGGCAAAAATTTCAGTCTCTCGATGTGCAAAACTGATACCCCAAGCCACTTACAGCTGTAATCGCAGCAAAAGGTGGCGCTACAAAGTATTAACTTAAGGGGGTGAATAATTTTGCATGGCCAATTGTTCAGTTTTTTATTTGTTAAAAAAGTTCGAAATATCCAATAAATTTCGTTCCACTTCATGATTGTGTCCCACTTGTTGTTGATTCTTCACAAAAAAATTACAGTTTTATATCTTTATGTTTGAAGCCTATAATGTGGCAAAAGGTTGAAAAGTTCAAGGGGGCTGAATACTTTCGCAAGGCACTGTATATATATTTTTTGTGATTCATATATATATACATATATATGTATATATATATATATATATATATATATATAGATATACATAGATATGTGCATTTCTCTCATTAGCGCCGGAATAGCGCCGTTTTACCGCGAATTTGCGGCAGTATTTGTCCTCCAAAAGTACAATTCTTGCCTCCGCACTGCCAAACAGACACATTTTATCACTCTCATTAACACCCTCTCATCCAGTCCCCCCCAACTCTTCTCTACCTTTAATCTCTACTTCGTCCTCCACTGCCTCCACCCACTAAATCAATCACTGCCTAGGAGATTGCTAATCACTTAAAAAATAAAAAAGATTGATTCAATTTGTGATGAAATCTCCACTCTACAGGTATCTTCCACAATTAAAGCCCCACATCAACAGGTACATTCAACACTCCCCTTTTCAAACCTGCTGCCATAGACGAAGTTGCTAAACTGCTTTCTAGCGCCCACCTAACCATCTGTCCCCTGGACCCTATTCCCTCTCAAATCCTACGGTCACCCTCTGACTCTATCCTATAAACTCTAACCCACATCTTTAATCTCTCACTCTCTTCTGGCATCTTCCCATATGCTCTAAAACATGCACTGGTCACCCCCATACTTAAAGAGGAAGTAAACCCTCCTCAGGAAGTTGTACCTATAGGTAAGCCTATATTAAGGCTTACCTATAGGTACTGTAAATATCTCCTAAACTTGCACCGTTTAGGAGATATTTACCTTTAATGGAGCCAGTGACGTCACTGGCGCATGCGCTCTGAAGGAACGGCTGATCGTGCCGTTCCTTCAGAGCCCCGTGCCGTGACCGTCGGCTCCCGCGCGCGTGCGCGGGAGTGACGTCACCGCGGCTCCGGCCAATCAGATGGCCGGATGCCGCGATCCCGGAAGACGGGCGACATGTCATGTCGCCCGTCATACAGGTAAGAGAGCGGCACGGCGGGGGCTCGTTCTAAGGTAAGTATTTCATAATGAGCTAGTATGCGATGCATACTAGCTCATTATGTCTTTCTCTTGCAGGTTGTAAAAAAAAAAATTTTTTTTAAAACGAGTTTACAACCTCTTTAAAAAGCCATCCTTGGACCATATCAATCTTAACAATCTATGACCTATCTCCTTGCTCCCCTTTTCCTCTAAATTTCTTGAACGCCTGGTCAACAACCAACTGAGTGACAACCTCTTTAAAAATAACCTTCTTGATTCCCTTCAGTCTGGATTTCGCCTTTAACATTCCACAGAAACTGCTCTTTTAAAGCTCACAAATGACTTACTAACAGCAAAATGCAAAGGACACTATTCTGTACTCCTACTTCTGGATCTTTTGGCTGTCTTTGATATGGTTGACCACCCCCTCCTACTCAAAAAACTGCACTCCTTTGGTCTCCATGACTGTACTCTTAACTGGCTCTCATCCTAGCTATCCCACCACACCTTAATTTTCACTTACAACTCTACTTCCTCCTCTCCTCTTCCTTTCTCTGTCGGGGTCCCCCAAGGTTCTGTTCTTGGACCTCTCCTATTTTCAATCTACAACTCCTCCCTGGGTCAGCTGATAGCCTCCCATGGCTTTCAATATAATTTCTACACTGACTACACCCAAATCTATCTCTCCGCCCCCCCAGCTCACTCCATTAATCTCCTCACGCATCACTAACTTTCTATCAGACATATCTGTTTCTATGTCACACCACTTTCTCAAACCCAACCTGTCATCCTGGACTCTGAACTCTCCTTTTAGCCCCACATTAAATTACTTTCCAAGGCTTGCAGACTTAACTTCTGCAACATCTCTAAAATACGTCCCTTTCTAACCAACAAAACCACAAAGCTCCTGATTACTCCCTGGTTATCTCTCATCTCGGCTACTGCAACTCCCTTCTCATTGACTTACCTTTAAATAGGAAATCCCCCTGTCAGTCCATCATGAATGCTGCTGCCAGACTCGTCCACCTTACAAACCACTTAGCATCTGCTTCCCCTCTTTGCCAATCCCTCAGTTGGCAAAATACTAACAATAACTTACAAAGCTATCCACAATTCAGCCCCCAGCTACATCACTAGCCTAGTCTCAAAATACCAACCTAATTATTCTCTTTATCCTCTTAAGACCTCCTGCTCTCTAGCTCCCTTATCAGCTCCTGCCATGCACCCCTCCAGGAGCCTCTCCTATCCTTTGTAATTCCCTACCCCAATCTATCTGACTATCTCCTACTCTATCCATTTTTAGGCGATTCCTGAAAATGTTTCTCTTCAGAGAAGCCTATCCTGCCCCCACCTAACAACTGTTCTTTTATTTTCTCCATCAGCCAATCACCCCACAGTTAATAACCTTTGTATCACTTGACCCTCCCTCATAGATTGTAAGCTCCAAGGAGCAGGGCCTTCTGATTCCTCCTGTATTGAATTGTATTGTAACTGTACTGTCTGCCACAACATTATCTATCTATCTATCTATCTATCTATCTATCTATCTATCTATCTATCTATCTATCTATCTATCTATCTATCTATCTATCTATCTATCTATCTATCTATCTATCTATCTATCTATCTATCTATCTATCTATCTATCTATCTATCTATCTATCTATCTATCTATCTATCTATCTATCTGCCATCTTGCTTGAGGTGATATTAGCTGTATTAGTTCAGTTGCGACAGAAACAATTGAGTACTGTATATGATACTTTTTTTATTTGCACTAAGATACAATTTTTTAGGACAAGCTTTTGGGGTACGCCACCTTCTTCAATACTTGCCCTGAAGGCTTGTCCTGAAAAATTGTGTGTTAGTACAAATAAAAAAGATATCACGAACAGTAGTTGTTTCTATCAGCCAAAAATAGTTCTTGCATGGGGGCTTTTGGGTAACTTTGCTATTTACTTGCTAATTTCAGGGCCAAATAACTGGATTGTATGGATTTTGTCATTATTACCATAAGTAAGTTGGGTCAGGGACCCAGCCATATGTACACATATAGTCAGCCTAACAGATGGGGTGAAGTATAAAGTTTTCATTAAATCTCTGTGTCCTGGTCCTGTGTTATCTATAGATTTATGGGAGGTGACCCCTGGTTATAGTGAATTTATCATACAGCAAGGACATGTTCCAGGCTCTCCGGTATTCCAGTAAATGATGACCAAGGTGAAAGGTCACAGGACTGGTATCTATCACAGGAAACAGGCGATGGACTGTACTTCATCTGAACAGAAACAAAAAGGGAAAATCTGAACATGAGATCTGTTGAAAAATGTAGTAAATAACAAAACATGAGCTGGAATTCAATGCATGACCCTTACTGGTAACTACTGACAATATAGAAGTAGAGGAAAGAGAATGTGGAAAAATTCCCTTCAAAATAGGAGTTGATTTAACAAACTAAACAAAAACAGGGACATTTTTATACAGGAGCTAACATGGCTCCACTAAACTGATTGCAAACCATCATTGCATGTCAATACAGTTTGATTCCTCAATTTGGGATTTCAATTCTCATGGTTTCCAGGAATAGTGAACAGATTATTCTTCTCTTCTAGGAAACATAAGAGTCTTTTCACATGCAGTATGTGCAGGAGTGTGTAGCTGTAGAAACAGAAACAATGCAAGGGAATAATGACTGTTAAAGAGACCCAATTTAGGCAAAGTAACAGAGTCACCCCCATACACCAACCGCTAGGTATGTATACTTACCCAGCCATACTCCTTCACTGCTTACTTGAACTTCTGGAGGCCTTGCTAATGGAGTGGGGCTTCCAGGTATGGAGGAGCACATGACCTCCCCTATGTGGCAATGCTCAGGCCTGGGCGGCAAATCATCAGGCCTGAACACTGTCATGTGTGGCATGTGCCATGTTGCCATTTCTATGTCTAAGTTCCGACACTAGTTAACACCACTAAAGCTTAGACAGGCAGTGTTGCTACAGAAACAGGGCATGTCTGGAAGAAGATGGCTAGAAGTGACATTGTCACTTTAATTAACAAAACTTACATAATTTAAAGACCACTTAGGATTCCTTAGTCGCAGCTCTTCTTACATGCAGTGCAGGTCATATTCTCTATGGTCAAACCAGCAAAGCTTATCACAGAGCACAAATCTGTAATCAGTGTATAAACTTTCAGACCCTAGGCAAGCTGCAGCAGCGGGAAGAACAATTTACAGCTAATGTCTGCATTGAGATTTCCAACCATATTCCACCTTTCTCACCATGGTTCAAGTTACACATATATTTAGGGTGCAGCATGAAACATGGTCATATTCCAGAGCCTATTAATTCTTATAGAAGGGATTGCATGGGAATGACCTTATCAGTGTGTTACTGCTCCTTCATTGTTCAATCACAAGTTGGGTGGAGTTGGTGACAGAACCTTAGCTGCAGCAAGGAACTGTGAGGTCACTGACCTTCCAGTGCTGTCAAGTAGGGGTGCTGCGATATTTTTGCTAAAAATACACTAAAATCATTACTACATGACATATTTACCGGACCCTTCTCCCGCTCTCCATCCTGAAACATCCCCTTTTGTGCCTGCAGCAGCTGCGGGTGGGAGAGGAGAGTAGGGAAGCCGGAAAATCTGGAGGGAAAGGGGGAGCACACGTGGGGCCCAGAAAACAAGGGGATGGGGACACGGATGCTGGAACTGATCCCCCTGCAGCACAGATGGAGGGAGGGAGTGGAAGAGAAGCCAGCAGCGCTGCAGGGGGAGACAGAAGAGGATCGATGTTTGCAGTAAGGCAGTACAGCTGGCCCTCCTGCTCAGCAGGTGCCTGGGCCCCCTTTTGAACTGATAGGGCCTAGGCCCAGTACAGGAGGGCTGGCTGTACTGCCTTATCAGTGGCCCTGTTGGGATCACAACACTGGCTAAATAGAATTTCAAATCCTTAGCAGTTTATAGAGTTCACATATAGAATACATATTTCAACAGTGTATTTATGTAATTAGCAGTTATAGAGTTCCTGCTCTATAGGAACTCCCAAAGTCATTCAATTGACATCCAAAGCTAAGCTATTCTTTCTAAGCTATTCTCCTTAAGTGATCCTTAAGGAGATGCCATTACTATGCCTGATGGAGATCCCAGTCAGGCCTGTCCTTTCTGTTTGCCAGATTTTCCTGGACAAGAGAAAGCACATTAGTGTATATGGTGTGGCATAGTACCTTGGAGACCTGGAGGGTTGAAAGTCTTGTCCTTGATTCATGGATAAGTAGTTGGTGAATGTGAAGGAACCATATAGTCAGGTTTTGTGTTCCCCCACCCTGAGGAAGTACAGTATATACCAGTGGCAGCACTCCCCTTCAGGGTCATCAAGCATGGAGGAAAAAAATCACTGGTGCTCCTGTGGAGTAAGCAGCCTTATGGCACTTTTCCACTGCAAGTACCGGCTCGGCTCCACTCGGCCCTGCTTGGCTCGGTTTGGTTTTCCACTGCATGGTACCGCATGGTACGGTGTTGGAACGGTTCGGTACGGTTTGGTACGTTTTGCTTTTCCACTAAAGTAGTAATTGGGTGGGATAACAATGATTCTCTGACCAATCAGTGGCTAGTAGTGACAAACAGTCAAGGCTGCATGCAAAGGATTGTGGAATATGGTATCGGTAAGGCCCTCTTGGAACCACAACCGAGGTGGTACTGTTTAAGCGAGCCGTACCGTTTGGTTCCATGTAGTGGAAAAGCGCCGCTGTACCGTACCGAACCGTCCCAACACCGTACCATGCGGTACCATGCAGTGGAAAAGCGCAAAAGCGAGCCGAACCGTTCGGTTCCATGCAGTGGAAAAGCGCCATATAACAAAGTGTTCTTGTGGAAAGTTTGATATGAGGCTAATATTTGAACTTGAAGTAACAAGTTGCTGATATTTATTCCGGCTTAGAATAGAATAACTTTCCAATGATTATACTTAACAGTTGTGTGGACATTGATCACTCTTCATGCATCATAAAAGCACAACTGGGATTAATTTACTGGACCTCTCCCGGAGCAAAAGGGAAGTGACACAAGCTACTGAGTAGCCAAAAGTATATAGATAATCAGGACCACAGCAAAAGGAAATGGTGCCAAAGAATTGGGGGGTTACCTATTTAGATAAGGGCCAATTAACCTACCAGAATGTCTGGAATGTGGGGGCAAAGCTGGATCCAGAAGAAACCCACAAATGCACAGGGAGAACATTCAAAATCCATGTAGGTAGTGTCCTGGTGGACTAGTTCTGCAATACAGAAGTGGAAGTTCCCCCTAGGGAAGGCCAGAAAGAAATATATCAGTAATCTGTTTTCCCCATGTAGCACCCCCCCACCCTTGGAGCAGTTGGGGACCCCCAGTGGTTTATATAGTGGCAGACATTTCTCCTTAGGGTAAAGTCCTTGACTATTATAGTGGTTGTGAACAGGTAGATGCCAGTCACTTTAGAGTGAAACTTTAGAGGTTATTTTCCTCCATAAACTCAGGGAGATGGGATTAAGGCACAGGACACCCAGAGAACACCATATTGCCAGTTATAGAGGAGATTTAACTCAACTTCTCTGGGTGAGACACCAGATTCCCCATGATTTCTAAGCTTTTAGGGCACCTCCAGCCAAAGTTCTTCCCTGGTGCTTGCTCTTACAAATGGCTCCATGCCTCCAGCAAGTCAGTATGAGCCTAGGTCCCAGACTTAGGCGTTTTCTACTGAACCCATGGATGCCATCTCTAGGCAGCAGGCCTAGGAAGATGAAACTTACACACCCTTTATCCAGGCAGGAGCCTGGGGGAAAGAAAGCTTCACACTCAAATATTTTACTCCTAGTCTGTTAAACCATTTTCATTGCCGTAAATGACAGAAGATATCGCTATTGGTGTCGTAAACACCAGTAAAACCTAGCAAGGGTTCTATACTTTCCCAAATCTATCTAAATGAAAAAAAAAAATGGCTTGGCTAGATATACATAACCTTTATTCCAATACTTTGCTTTTCGTATGGGTTACTACTTAATTTGAACTCTTCGGCCACTCATCAAAGAGTACACCACATTGTAGTATTGCACATTCTATCACCTGTGACCTCAGGCAAATAATGCACCATCTTTATTAGGTCCTTAGCTCCAGAAACAATGACAGATCTTTAAGACATGCCCATAATAATATACCTTTTATCAATGCTTGTTTGTAATAAAGTAAATCACTTCCTCATCATGTGTATGCTTGTTAAATTTCTATTTTCATTGGACTGTAGCCATGCATTCATGACTTGTATTCTCATCTGTCATCTGTCAGCATTATTTGAAGCTGACTGGAGAGTTTGTCGCCTACTGAAAAGTCTCCAGGGGTGAATGAAAGTTCTATGTTGTAGCTAAATCAGGGCCATTCATCAAAATCCAAAAGATCTATTAAATGGTGACAATTGACATGACAAAGCTGATCTCATCTAGTTTATGCATTCATTTCTCTTGACAACTTACAAAATCTTACAGTGGATTGTTCTATATTCCAAACATGTAAGCATTATGCTGCACTGTACATGATGACGTTGGTAAGGCCACGACTGGGCAAGCGGTGAAGAGGAGTGGCTTTGTGAAACTAGATATGCAACAGGTAGAAATTGAGGAGTAATGAAAGTTTTCCTAGTAATCATTTTCCCCTCTAGACAAAATGAGTCCACTGCATTGTCATTTCTTTATTGCTGACTGGAGTTCAGTGTTAAACTCCCACCCCTACCACTTAACAACACCTAAATTATTTAAATTACTTAAACTAAAGCTTATTGAATTATATTGAAATTGCCAGAAAGTTTCTGCGTATAGGGCCAGTATGCATGCATTTTAGAGAGTTTTCAGGGTATTTCTACTTGTTGAATAATTCAGTTTAAGAATTTAAAGTGTTTTTGTCAATGATAAAACTTAAATAAATAATATTCCATTATTTAAAGAAGATCTATCATTAGAATTTTTATTTTACATTTTTGTCTTCTATGGGACAAAGGAGATGTAGTACTTTGTCCCATGTTTTTAAGTTCGTTCTAATTCTAGTTATGAAAACCAACCTGCCACTCTTCCCTTCTGCAACGGCTGATCCAACAACAGCTCTGAATGAGATGGCTGAGTCATACCTGCAGCTTGTCTCGACTGTCAAAAATTTTCCAAGCAACAAGCAACAGCAAAATGAATGCATAGGAGGACATGTCAGGCCTTGCATTGCTCTTGCCATTGATTGTCTGCCAAGCTATGAATCCCCTGTGCTATGGGGTCACAATGTGGCTCAGCCTTGCCTCCTGCTCCAGCGTCACTGGTAATTGACAGCAGCAGGAGCCAATGGCTTGCACTGCTCTCACTGAGTCTAGTGAGGAGGAAGAGAGAGAGCAGTGCCGCCGCTCTTGAGTGCACTGCTGAATTAAGATCTGGCTTCGGTAAGTATAAGGGGGAGGGGGGCGGGTAGGTAGGTCGCTGCACCTAGAAGGTTTTTTACAGAGAATGCATTATGGAAAAAAAAAAAAAAAAACAGAGAACACTTAGCTTTTAATACCACTTTAGGATATCCAAAAGGCAACTTCACTGCTGCCACCATACATTTATATTTAAATCTAACAATAATAGAGGTTTCTTTCTGGAAGGAAAGGCCTTTAGTCCCCGTTCACACTGGGGCGACCTGTGAGGTGACCTGGTCGCCTCACAGGTCGCCGTAGGTCGCCTTCCATAGGGAAGCTGCGGACCCGTTCTAATAGGAGCGACACAAGTCGCTCCGACTTAGAAAAAGGGTCCGGAGCTTCTTTGGGGCGACCCGGAGCGACCGTCATAGACTTCAATGTTATGAAGTCCATGCCTGCCGCTCCGAGGTCGCGGCGCACTGCTCGCACCGCGACCTCGGAGGTCACCCCCCCAAGTCGGATCGCCCCTGTGTGAACGGGGCCTAAAACATAACTAAAATAAACAAAAATGTAATATATTGTAGCAGCTTTCCAGTCCTGTAGTGTCTGATGTAGTGTCTGCAATGTTTGTCTTTTTAGGCCAAGAACATTTTCAGCAAGTACAGAAAATACCAGTTGATCTTTCCAGAAATGTGCCATCGTTGTCACTTGCACTGAAAACAAAAAATTGTATCTTTCTTATGTAAACTACAAATGTTATCCATGTAATGCAGATGAACAAAGTACATTAGTAATACAGCCTGGATGACAACCATGGCTTCCTACAAATATCCTCCTCAGCCCCAGAAGGTTTTACCCCCTTCACGACGAGGCCATTTTTTGTGATATGGCACTGCGTTACTTTAACCACTTTAGCCCCGGAAGGTTTTACCCTCCTAATAACCAGGCCGTGTTTTGCGATTTCGGCACTGCGTTGCTCTAACTAACAATTGTGCGGTTGTGCGATGCTGTACCCTAATACAATTGATGTTTTTTTATTCCCCCACAAATAGAGCTTTCTTTTGGTGGTATATGATCACCTCTGTGGTTTTTAGATTTTGCGCTATAAACAAAAAAAGAGCGATGATTTTGAAAAAAAAAAAATATATATTTTTTTACTTTCTGCTATATAAAATTCCCAATACAATTTTTTAAAAAAAAAATCAAATTTTTTTTTATCAACTTAGGCCAATTGTATTCTGCTACATATTTTTGGTAAAAAAAATCCCAAAAAGCGTATATTAATTGGTTTGCACAAAAGTTATAGCGTTTACAAACTATGGGATAGATTTTTTATTAGTAATGGCGGTAATCAGCGATTTTTAGCGGGACTGCGACATTTCGGCGGACAAATCTGACACTAAGCGCCATTTTATGGGGACCAGTGACGCAATACAGTGATCAGTGCTAAATAATATGCACTGTTACTGTATAAATGACACTGGCAGGGAAGGGGTTAATTTTTTTTATTTTTTTTTTTTAAAGCCCGTAGCGTGTGCAACACACTCAAAAGACTCCACCCGGTGCATAAAAAAAGTGCACACACACAAGGTGAGAACACAAAAAAGCACAGGGTGTGCGAAATCGAATGGTCTTCCCTCCGAAGAGGTAGGACCCGAAACCTCAATCCCCCGGGGCGCAAGACTCCTGACAGGGACATAAGGTACTCATGGTCTGTCTGGCCGAAACCAGACAGACCCCGTTCTTCAGGGGGACTGCCGAAACAGCCCCCACCGAGTACTAAGTAGGGCTCCCCCGAAGGGAGACCCCATAGGAGAGGGCGAACTAAGCCAAAAGGCCATATCCACCCCCTCCCAAGACTTAAGGCTGGGCCCGAGGACCCACACACTCTCGTCGTGCAAATAAAGAAAAAAGGTGAAAGAGCAGGTGACGGACTCCAAAGAAATAGACAAACAAAACAAAGAAGTGGGGAAGGGGAAGTGGGGAAAGTGCTTTGGTGCCATGTGAAGAACCAAGGCAGGCCTTCCAGCCGGAATAAAAAATTCCTCTGGTGCAAGCCAAAAGGCCTGTCCCAAGAGGCAGGTGTGAAAAAGGTGTGCATAGTGCAGTGACCAAGGTGCCGAAAGAACTCACAGCGAGCTGCCCCTCACCAGTGAGAAATTAAGGCACCCCTGGGCTGCCACCCCAGGGGCACTTACACTACGGGCTTTTTCAATCTCAGCCCCCGGCCAGACCGAGTGTAGCCTATCCCCACCAGCAGACATCAGAACCTGGACAGCTTAGAGAGAGCTTACCTACAACTGGGGACAGGCCCGCCACCAAGCCAGATCAAAACCCAGGAGAGAAAGCCCTCCCCTCGCCATCCTGTTCCTCAGCCCATTACATCCAGGAGCAGTTCCACCGGCCACCCAGTCAGACCGGCTTTCCTGCCCCCTTCAAACTGGTTAGGACAGTTCAACCCATTCGAATCAGAAGGCGGCGGGCCCCACATGCTTTCCCAGATGACCTACTCCCCATACCTCAATGTTTAGAGCGCTCCGGGTTTCGGTCATACTGGTACTAGCTAAGGCCCATACCAACTGATAAGAACAGATACTACACTTGATCTTAGCCAAAAGGCCGAGAAGCGATGGCAGGGAAGGGGTTAATACTGAGGGTGATCAAGGGGTTAGGTGTGCTCCTAAATTGTGCTTACTAACTGTGGGGGGGGGGGGGGAAGGCTCTGTGACAGGCACACAGAGATCGGTGTTTCAGCTTAGCTTGTCTGACAGGAGAGCCGTCTGACTTGTTTACCTGCCTGCCTCAGTTTCCCTGAGGTCTGGCTACCGCTGTGTCTAATCATGCACATAATCACATAGATCTACGTGATTATGCGCAGCCGAGCCACCCTGCTGCAGTAAATCTGCATGGGGCAGTCGGCAAGTTTTCTTCATTAGTTTAGGCCAATATGTATTCTGCCACGTTTTTTTTTAAATGTGCTCCTAGGAAGTGCCGGCGAACATCAGACCTGCTGAACCCTCTAATTGACTCCCACTCTATCTAAGCGCGTGCCCCAGACAAACAGGTATGTGATTTTGCGCAGGAGGGCTGCCCTGCCGCGGGGTGGTCCAGAAGGGGATACGTGGGGGGGATAAATGTAGCCACCAAGGGACAGGAAGTGTGTTGTTTGCAGGATTACCAGGTAAATAAAGCAAAAAAAGAAAAAGTTTAAAATAAAGAAAAATAAAGCAGTCACCAAGGACTGGTAAGCTGCAATATATTACATTTTTGTTTATTATAGGTACTTGTATAACACTGACAATTTACACAGCCCTTTACATATATCATACATTCACATCGGTCCTTGCCTTCAAGGAGCTCACAATCTAAGGTCCCTAACTCCCATTCTAGGGCCAATTTACCTACCAGCATGTATTGGGAATGTGAGGGAAACCCACACAAGCACAGGAAGAACATGCAAACTCCAGGCAGGCAGTGCTGTGGTGGGGATTTGAACCAACAACGCTAGTGCTGCTACACGGAAGTGCTAACCACTTAGCCACTGTGCTGTCCATTTTTGTATCTAAGTACACTTTGAATAGTCAAAACTGTGGTTAGCACTTCCACCTGGCAGCACGAGGGTCGTTGGTTTGAATCTCAGCTATGGCACTACCTGCCTGGAGTTTGCATGTTCTCCCTTTGCCTGTGTGGGTTTCCTCTGGGTATTCCAGTTTCCTCCCACACTCCAACGACATGCTGATAGGTTAAATGGCTCCTCTCTAAATTGGCCCTAGTATGTGTATGGGAGCAAAGGACCTCAGATTGTAAGCTCCTTGAGGGTAGGGGCTGATGTGAGTGTATAATATATGTGTAAAGTGCTGTGTAAAGTGCTGTGTAAAGCGCTGCGTAAATTAACAAATCTAAAGTGCCAATAATAAATAGACTGTCATTTAATGACATGGCTGAATTAAAAATCAAATGTATCATCATTGCTTAAAGTATATGTAAACTTGATGACGCCATGATTGATAAGGGGAATCTGTACAGTGGCGGCACAGACAACAATAATAACCCAATAGGGATTCTTTCCCTTCCACACTGTATCCAAAACTAAAAAAATAATTTTGAGAATACATTTGCCTTTTCCATCCAAAACTTTTATCCACTGTACTGTATATGTGTTCTGACCCTCACATTTGGTGTTTCCCCATACCTGCCTTAATGGCACAGCAAACACCATATTGAAAATCTCTGGGTGGTATTAAAAACAGGGGCCAAATGGCACATCTAAGGAAAAACAGGGAAAAGTGGGTGGTGATATCAGTGAACAGAATACAACAAGGGATTATCCCTGACGGGAAACACAGCATGCACATGAGATGTGAAACTCACATGGAAGGGAACTTCTGAAAGACTTTCCAGTTTTCTCAGATTGAAGATTTCTTCCAAACATGAGGGTAAGAAAATGAACTACCAGCTTATTGTTGATGTGGATGTGTGCATGTATGGGCGTGTTTTTTTTTACTACTGGAAATGTTCATAAATGAAAGGCTAAAGTCAAGGCAATTCTGTAGTTAGAATATTTTTTTGTAGACGACTATGCTTTTTTTTTTTTTTCTTTTTAGTGCAAGGGCCAGTTCACACCATAGAAACGCAGTCCAGGTGCATTCCAGATGCTTTTCTGCATGCGCGTTTTTGATGCATTCCAGTGCTTTTTTGATAGGTTTTACAGCGTTCCAGTACAGTTCAGTGCAGGAAAAATGCAGCATGTTATACTTTTTTTCTGGACCTGAAACACACTGTAACTGCAAGCACTGGTGTGAACTATGCAATTTAAAACCATACAACCTACTTTCCATGCTTTTTTGATGTAGAAAAAAATGCACTGGACTGCATGTTGTGTGAACTGGCCCTATATCATTTTGTATTGAAATGGTACACTTTTTAACTGTTTTTTGGGGTAAAGAATCATGTTGTTAGTAAAGCACAGAATTGCATAAGTTTAGTGAATTAGTATGTTGTATGAATGGCTCCCAGTGTAACTGCAGTCCATCCATCCATCTATCCATCCCTCCATGTCATCCGCCCATCAATTCACCCATCCCTCCATCTTTCCATTCCTCCCTCCATGTCATCCATCTACCCATCTCTCTCTCTCCTTCCATCAATCCATCCATCCATCCTTTCCTCCATGTCAACCATCCATCCCTTCACTCATCACTCCACCCTTCCAACCCTCCCTCCATATCCTCTTTCCACCTCTCCCTTTCTCCCTCCATCCATCCATCCAATCAGAGCTTTACCTATATATACACATAATTGAAAGTGCCTCTGCCCCTTCAATACAACTGCTAATAAAGCTGGATACACACTATACAACTTTTGTTGTTAGATTTCCTTTAGATTTACCTTCAACTATGTAGTGCAAGGACCGGCCTGATTGCATACAAATTGAAAGTGTTTAGGTTTTACCACATATTATATGGTTTTGGTAAATCTAAAGGAAAAAATCTAAAGACAATTGTATAGTGTGTATCCAGTTCAAAAGACATACATGCAAAGAAGAAAGCAAACACCTTTAACCCACCAATCTCCTGCATTGTCTGCAGCATTTTTATGTCTACATGCATGCGTTCCAACAGCTGCATGTAATATCTCAGGGCAGGTTTCCTGATAGGGTATTATTATGCTTTGACATGGCTGCTTCTATGCAATGACATGGCTGTTTATAGTCCCCATTAGGACAGCTTCTGGCAGGGTGACAACACAGGAGAACAGAGCGTTGTCGCCCTGTGACAGGAAGCACCTGAACAGGATCACCAGGCATTATTTTATCGTAAGCTGCAGAATTATAAGTATTGAAAATGACCATTGAAATGACATTAACGTGTGCCTACTGTATGTGGGATTTTAATGACAAGATTTACTTCTACTTATTTTCTATGTGCAATCTGTGAAACATATGCGGCGATAACACTGACTGCTTATTTTGAGAAAATTATTTCTAGAAAGTAATTAGCCTAATTAAAATACTTGAACCGAACAAGCTGCGCAAATACTTTACTTATGTATAATAGGCAATATTATTCTGTTGATGTGCCCGTGTGATATGTAAATTTGCTTTATATGCCTAAATTCAGTACAACTATAACCTGGCTGGTAGCGTTAGTTTGCACACAACTGCTTAAAGTATAATTACAGGCTTTTTCTAGCTATGCTTAAAAATGGCTCCCTCCCCCCTCCTAACTCGTATACTAACTACCCTGTGGAGGAAAGATGTAAATACTTATATATTTTCAGTCGGCTCCAGTCTGGTCAATGCTGGCTGCAGGGTAAAGCAGAGAGCACACAACAATAGCTGGTAAAGCCTGGAGAGATGACCCCCCACCTATAGGCTCCTATGGCTCATCCATTGTCGGCGCTCCCTCCTCTCCCCTGCACAACCCCCTTCCTACCTGAGGAGCCACACAGGACCTCCTTAGTTCAGTCCACCCAAAAAGCCCCCAAATTCTAGCTTCCCAGCTCCCTTTCTTCATCCCACTGACATGGATGCCAAGGCAGTTCTCTTTGGTCTGGCCCCGATGCAACAACAGTGCTTTGTGCTGTGCACTGGTCCAAATCATTTGGTGGAGGCAGGATTATTTGGGGGGGGGGGGGGGGTTGGGGTTTGGGCTTGGCCCCTTAGTTCCAGTGAAGATAACTCTTAAGGTGTCAGCATACCAAGACATTTTTGACAATTTTATGCTCCCAACTTTGTGGGAACAGTGTGGGGTTGGCCCCTTCCTGTTCAGCAATGACTGCACACCTGTGCACAAAGCAAGGTCCATAAAGACATGGATGAGCGAGTTTGGGGTGGAGAAGTTTGAGTCCTGACTTCAACCAGATAGAACACCTTTGGGATGAATTAGAGCAGAGACTGCGAGCCAGGCCTTCTCATCTACATCAGTACCTGACCTCACAAATGCGCTTCTGGAAGAATGGTCAAACATTCCCATAGACACACTCCTTAACCTTTTGGACAGCCTTCCCAGAAGAGTTGAAGCTGTTATAGCTGCAAAGGGTGGGCCAACTCAATATTGAACCCTACGGACTAAGACTGGGATGCCATTGAAATTCATGTGTGTGTAAAGGCAGGTGTCCCAATACTTTTGGTAATATAGTATATACTGTATATATATATTGTGAATCCATATATGCATCCTTTGGTTTTTTTTTGATCAGACACCGAAAAAAAAAAAAGAGCAGATTGCCCCATCCACACAAGCACACTCCCCTACGTGCTATTGTATTTTGACAATGGGACAATGGGACTCCTCTGCTGTCAGAATACACTACAAATCAGCACTGCAGCTGATTGGCTGCAGGCACCGATTGAATGAAAGTTTTACAACTTTGGATCATTACATTGACTTCTTTCTAGTGGGAACGGTCATAGATGAATTGAAGTTCTTCCAGTCTCTGCTGAACCAGCCGAATTTCAATTAATCTTTGGCCAGCTTTAGGCCCCTTTCACACTTGTGCAACTTGTCCTGCGATTTGGGACTGCAAAATTGCATGCCAAGTCGTTCTCCATTATTTCCAATGAGTACCATTCATATCTGTGCTACTTGAAGTCGTCGCACCGACTTCAAAGTAGTCCCTGCCCTACTTTGGCCGGATTGTGATGCGTTTTGAGGTCCAAAGACATAGGCAATGCTTCAAGCCCAGTCAAAATCGCATCAAAATCGCGGTGGCAAAATCACATTAAAATTGTGCGACTTTTAAGACGCACAAGTGTGAAAGGGGCCTGAGAGAGAGAGAGAGAGTCATAAAGGAAGCTACTACAGCTTATCTCTCTCTTTAGAAAACCAGAATTCTCTGTAAAACGACTTTCATAGGTGCACTCTGTATTTATTGTTTGTAAAATAGAGAATTTATATAAACAACAAATATTATAAAAAATATCAGTTTTTTAAAGTTGTTAAAAGAATAATTTACAAAAATTGACCCAAACCCATGATCTTTTTATTGTAACTACTAAAAGTATTTATGTGGCTGTACATTTCATTTTAGATTTTACTCTATGAATGATTGCATTGCTTATTTTTAAACACTAGTTTAAAGGAAAGGTAGTGATATAGCCCACAGCGAATGGCAAATGTCTGCTCTCATTTTATAACATTTCATAAACAAGAGTATGTTTGCTGTGGGCAGCACAATTATTTTTTTAGAGCACCATTGTGTCTAACTTATTTATATTTTTAAAGTTTCCTTTTTATATTTTCTGTGAACATGTCCAAATGTGTCTTTTGCACATGAAGTATTATTGATCTGTATGTTTTTCCTGAGAGTGTAGCAGGAGAGTTTAGCTTGAAAGGTGTCCAACTCTGGTATATCAGAAGATTGGAAGGGATGGATGCATCATGCAAGAATGCATTTTACTTCATTTATAGGCATGTTTTGCATGACCCGTGGCTGCTATGGGGTTTGACAAAGGACCTGGCTGTTCTTTTTAAATTAAATTGCCATAGGGTGTATACCGGAGAAATGACCTTCTCCTAATGGTGCCTACATAGTTCCATCACCAGTGCCGCTTGGCAAAGTCAGGAGAGGTACATTTTTGCAATTGAGTAACCACTGTGGCCAATACTCATGCTTTAGTGGAGCTGGTATAGGCTTTCTTTTACCCCCCTGACCCTCCATTTTGGAAGTAATTTTCTTCCTTCTAACCACCAATGTAAGGGGGTTCTTCCACTCACTGAACACCTATGTAAAAAGGAATTCCCTCACCCACTGACCATCAATGTAAGAGGGTATTTATCTACCCACTGACCAATAATGTAAGAGGCATTTTTCCACCCACTAACCATCAATGTTTGGGACATTGTCCACCCACTGAGCACTAATTTAGGGAGGCAATGACTGACCAATAAAAGTGTTATTATTCATCCACCTGCTACAAATGTAAAGGATATTTTTCTACCCACTGACCCCAGTATAATATGAATTCTTCCACCCACTGACTTCCAGTGTAAAGACTCTTCTTCCACCCATTGACCAACAATATTATAGAATTTCTTTAAAGTAATGATCAACAGCCTAAGGGACATTCTTTGACACAATGATCACAGATGTGTGGGGTAAGTCTTACACCCACGTATTACCAATGTAAAGGGCATTCTTTTACCTTAGCAGGGGGGCATTTTTTTTACTTACTGGCATGTATGGAACATTTGTCCACTTCTGACCACTAATGTAAGGAAGAATTCTTTCACCCACTAACCCCAATATAATAGGAATTCTTCTACCCCCTGGCTTCCAGTGTACAGAGTATTCATCCACCCATTGACCCATTGTGATAGGAATTCTTTAAAGCAATGATCAACAACTTAAAGGACATTCTTCTACCCAATTATTGTGTAATTCAAATGTAATTTGAACTACATTAGAACTACAATTGAACTACATTCAAATGTGTGGGGTCAGTCTTCCATCCCCTTAATGTACATAATATAAGGGGCATTCTTTTACCCACAAGTAGGGGGGCATTTTTTTACCCACTGACAAACAATTTAAGCAACATTCTTCTACAATGTATTGGGGCATTCTGCCACCTACTGATCACTAATGTAAAGGGTAGTTTTCTTTTTCATTGATGGCTGACCACCAATGTTAAGGGCAGCCTTTTTTCCACTAACCATCAATGTAAAGGTGCAGAGAATAGGCTTTAACATTCCACAAAGGGGTTACTTTGGTTGAAGATTATTATTAGTCCTCCAACAAATAATTTTTACAGTTTCCAACTGCCACAAGCTGGCACTTGACAATGGAGTTAAATGGGCCTGAAAAAAATACTGTGTTGGATTCCCTGTAAATAAGAAACAGCTAATCGAAAAACATGGATGGCTAATTGGTTTCTAAGCAATTTGTCTCTAATTTGTGTGTCTATCATGTCATGTAAATGTGACAGGGAAATTGTTCTGTAACCTCTATATTTTGATGTAAATGGTTCTTTATACTCTTAAAGCACTGCAAAATGCTTTGAAACTATAATATTATACATGCGTGAGCTAAATAAATAATACCACTACAATAAATGAATACAGAAATGCTAAATGTTTCTATTTTTTTTACAGGGGCTGCTGTTTTTTCTTGCATCTCTCTTAATGGTCTGCATCATAAGGTATGTGATGTTCCACTAATCGAAAATAGGATTTTTTTGCAACTTTTTTCTGACAGTACATTAAAGCAAACGTCATCAATTTAAAACTGTGCTAGGCATCCTCTGATGCCTCAATTAGTCATATCACCCCCATATTACCCCACAACCTTAATCCCTCCTGCAGCCCCCAGATACCGACACTAATGAACATTGTCCACGACTGCAACGACTTTGGCAGATCCTATATTCTTGAAAAGTTTTTTTAAAAGGTAACTGCACAGGATGCCCCCAAGGAACATCATTTCCTGCTTGTGTGATTGGTTCACTGATTTTCTCAGAAGTCTGCCTCAGATACAAGTCAGATTTCTGGCATCCCTTGCAACAAAAATGTAATCTTTGGTTAGATAGTCCCGTCTCAGTAGGAACACGTCTAAAGGGATGCAGGCCCAGCAGCTTTCCTCATTATTGCCCTGCAGCTGTTGCAGCTGATTGATAATAATTAAACCACTCCCATTAGACTCACTTAAGACAGGGGCACAGAGGAACAAACCATGATTTCTTCAGAATAACAAAAGTTAGGAATTTGCAACAAGGTTTGGTAAAATCCTTGCAATGTACAGAGATCCCCCGGGGAAGGGGGAGGTTTTTTTCTCAACAAAATTGGAGTTACGCTTTAAACAATGCATAACTAAAATTCCCATTCATTTTGGATAAGCATTTTATTTGCAAATGATATTATAAAACAAAACAAGCTGAATTATAAGCAATAAGATAAAAATATGAGCAATGACACATATGTAATTTTGAATAAATAGCAAACAATTTCAGCAGCAAGGCCTGTGAGACAGAAATGAAAATAGATCACATCTGTTTTATTCAGTGTTTCCTTCACTCCGAGTGAACTTGTGACAGCGGCGGTGTTTCTGGGGATGTTTAGTCATAAAAGATACAGCTAATTAGCCAGAATATCTTTTTTTGTTTATTATTGGCATGTTAGCATTAGCTCTAATTAGAAAGTATTAAGCCTGCTAATGATAATTAGTGTTGTTTTTGCAATGGCAGGGTGTTTAGAGGCATAAAACAACGATGTAAGTGTCAGCAAGTCAGAAAGCCACTTTATAAGAAAATATTCAGTAACATATGTTAGGTTTTTCTCTCGAGTAAACTCAGCTATGCATAGCATGGTACATAATCAGTTTGTGATAATATATATATATATATATATATATATATATATATATATATAAACAGTTTACAGTGCTATAAATATATAACCCTATAAATTATATGGGTAAATTACCAGAATGTGTGTGGATTTAAAAAAAAAAAAAAGACCTATGACAATCAACCAAAAGACAAAAAAAAATAAAAAAAGACAAAAAAAAAATCTGTATCCTCAAAACACTAAACCCATGGTTGATCCAGAGGAAGGTAAAATAAAAAAAAAAAAAAAAGCATAATCCAGTTTGTTCCAGCATGGAAAAAAATGCTTCTATTCCCCCAGAGCTTATTCACTCTTATGTGTTTTACTTCTGATGCATATTTTTTTTTTTTTTTTTTAAATCAATGGATGGTATCATAACGCATAATAACACACAATGACATGTGTTAATGTGCATTGTCTCACATTTTTAACACGTGTTGCAATGACCTTTCTATTGATTGTTAAAGTGCATCATAATGCATATCAAAGCATGTTGATATATATTGTGATGTGTTGAAATGTGTCATGATGACGTGTTGATGTATGTAAGCCTGCGTCTTAATCATAGGTTGACAAAATTTGGTGAGTTTCTACGGTTTTCAATTGAAACCGCATCAAAGACAAATCCTTCCTTGTAAACAGGTCCTTAGACAATTGGATGTTTTCTGGTTCAATATTTAACATAATTGTTAATTATTAATATTAATAGTCATTTATGTTTTTTGTATTTTATGAATTTATTTTTATGTTGTATGAACATATGAAGTCTTTTTGAACAATCTGTTGAGTTGGCTAGAATTAGCTTCTGTGAAAGTCTATTCCAAATATCTTTCCATTTGTGAGGGCTAAATCCTTTTTTACTCTATTGGCACAAATAGTGGCTTGCGTAATTTTTAATTACCTTAATCATGTCAATAACTTTGCACCAAGTTTACCATATGGGCAATTTGTGTAAGAAAAAATGGTGATCATAAACCTCTTTAATCACCTCTTACCATAGAAGATAAATTACTCTTCTCAAAGCTTGGGTTTTCCATATCCCTTTAGTTTAGTTGCCCTTCTTTGCACTCCCTCCAGTTTCTCATCATCCTTTTTTGCAAACTGGTGTCCAAAATAAAAAAAAAACAGTATCATCATAACCCATAATTTGAGATTTGTTAACTGGACGTTGCACTGCAGTGGCAAGGTCCTCTTATATTAAAAGTTCCCCCTACCAGTCCCTAATTGTCAGGAACTTGTAGCGCTCCTGCTATTTGATAGCTGCTGGTCTAATTCCAGCATCCTGGTTTTGGCTGGTGACAATCACCATTATGCAGTACATTATTAATAGCCATATACACCAAAAGTATCCAGGTATCATTTATGCCAGACAGAGCTGCCAAGGGGTCAGTCCATATCACCCCGGGAGTTGTGGAGGGGGGGGGGGGAATCAGTTGCTTGACTCTCTGCCTAACAGACACCAGTAGGAGGTAAATAGAAGGTCTGAGGGGATCCTGCAACTACTTTCTCCTATGATAGAGGCAATAAGATCACTGTAGTAGAACCATCCATCGAGCTTTGATCTCGTGAAATCAGCACAGATTATTAATCTTCATGGAAGGCCTCCAGTTCTAATTGTTCTTATGGTGCTTATCAATGTACCGGGATAGTTGGCTATATGTATGTGACTATGTTTTTAAATGTATGTTATATTGTTGATCAGGACAAATAAACATTTTTGTACATTTATATATTTTTCTTTTTGGTTTTGTGTTGGGGTGTATCTCATTAAAGTCCCTTGGGCAGAGGTCTCTTTTCGTGTTTGTACAGTTTGGGATTGAGATACACTCCTGTCCCTTGTATGCCAGCCTCATTTTTATGGCTTTTATTACTCGTGAAGGTCACTATGAATACCTTGTCATGCCATTCGGTCTACCTAATGCAACAGCTGTCTTCCAGGAATTTGTGAATTACATTTTTTGTGAACAGTTGGGCCAGTTTGTTCTTGTGTATTTAGATGACATCCTTATTTACTCTATCTCAGTGATCATTATAATCTTAAAGACAAAGAAAATGGCCTCTGCTCCCACCTATATCTGGCCTTCATAGCAAAGAACACATGGAAAGGCAACGCACATGAAACAAACAAAGATAAAAATTCCCAGTTCAATTTGCTAACCAGTTTGCTTACAAACCAAATTAACCTGTCTAATAGTTTGCGTCAAAACAGGGGTTTAGTTAGCACACATTTGCAAACGCATGTGTAAGCTGCAGGGCCACTCCACGGCACCCTGTATTATCTGCAGTCCTAACTCTTTTAAATTTATGAGAGTCTTCACAGTGGAAGCACATGCAAGCTAATAGATAGATAGGGGGCAGGTGAGCCTGGAGGTGGCCCAACCCTCCGAAAGGTACTTGGGGGCATAATGGACGCCCAGCCAATGGTACAACAGCAAAGGCCTCCAGTATGTCCACTCACCAGTATAAATTAACAACAAAGAAAATGACCTCTGCCCCCACCTATAACTGGCCTTCATAGCAAAGAACATATGGAAGGGCAACACACATGAGACAAACAAAGATAAAAATTCCCAGTTCAATTTGCTAACCAGTTTGAGGGAAAAAAAGTTAGATGCTTACATCACCCCTGACCTCCTCCAGTGGTGCCTATGTGATGGTGATGCCTCTCCTCTTTACAGGTCAGATCTTGGAGAATCTTGGGAGATGACAATCCTTTCACTATGCTGCATACATACATTCCAAACTTAAATATATACTGTATGTGGTTTCTTGTTGTTTTTCTTTAAAAAAAAAAATGAATAAAAATGGATTCAATGTTAGAAGTTCTAACCCATCCTCACTATAATAAAACTGTTTTTTCTGTGTCCCCTCCCTAAGAGATTCCCCCTAACTTCCTGTCCTGTAGGGTCTTTGCAGGAATTCTACCTATAGCACCTTGGCAATCTTTAAAGGGAAACTCCATCGCAACAGATATTTCCAGTGTTACTTTGATGCATGACTATGTCAGAACTATTCATTGAATGAAACAGATTGACTCCATGTATGATCTAAATAGCACCCAAGCTGGTGTTTCTTTACAATAAGCTCTTAAAGCTTTATGACAAACTTGTTGCGAGGTCATTCCCTGCATTATGTGAAATTTGTTGCAAAGTCATTCCTTGCGTCATGTCTTTTCAGTGGGGAGACAGCAGTGAATTGCAAATGGAGCTCCTATGGATCATGGTCAGAATGTGATGGCTGCACCAAAAAACAGGTTTGTTTTTCCAGAGTCATATGAATTGGGTCCATGAGCAAAAGAGGAATTACCCCCCTTGATGTATCACCACTTTGGGTAATAATTTAAATAAAAGGGAATCATTTCTTTTTCAGCAAGCTAAAAAAAAAAAAAGCCCTACTGTGGTTTAAACAATGGCAGCCTTCCACACTAACCGGTTCTCTGACAGAGGGTTCCCTCCCCAAGACTATGAGTGAAGCGGTGATTGTGGTGATTCCCAAACCGGGCAAGGACCCGTCTTCTTGCTCTTCTTACCGCCCTATCTCACTGCTTAATGTGTATGGGAAAATTCTATCCAAAATCCTTGCCAATCGCCTTAACACTGTCATTGCAGCTTTGATCCGCCCAGACCAAATGGGATTCATACCTGGTAGGGGCACCGACATGAACATTCGTAGACTTTATACACATGTGGCCCTGGCGGCGGAGGGGTGGGTGGGAGTGGTGGCCTCTCTTGATGCTGAGAAGGCCTTTGATAAGGTAGAATGGGCTTTTCTTTGGAAGGTTCTTGGTCATTTCGGCTTTGGTCCTAGATTTATATCATGGATTCAACTACTCTATGGCCAACCGGTGGCCCGGGTCCGCACCAAACAATGGCAGCCTGAGAGGCATCCATTTAACCTCTGCTGAGCAATGTATTTTTTTTTTTTCTTCAATTCATCTTTATTTTCATTTTCCAATATAAAAAAAATTTCCATACCAAAACAGCATACCCACTTACATAAAAACTACAATTTGCCCCTCCCTTTCCCTCCCCCAAATCTCCCCGCCACCCCCCCCCCAATATCACTATTAGGATATAAATATTGCAAAAATAAACTTTCTATATGTTCCCGATCCCAGGTATCAATCCCGGAGTTTCAATCCAAGCTTTCCATATCCTTTCAAATCTACTTCCCCCCCCCCCCATTATATAGGCCAGTTTTTCTCTTATTATTGTATTATTAATCATTCTCCACCATTCTTTTATGAATGGTATCTTAGGACTTATCCAGTTCCCAGTAATAAACTTTCTAGCTTGATAGAGGCATCTCAGAGCTGCCATTTGTTTACCTACTGAACCCACCGTCTGCTCCACATACTCTAATACACACAATACTGGATCTAACCTTAGATTTACCTCAATTATTGGGTTGATTTTCTTAAACACCTCTTTCTAATATCTATGTAGTTTGGGGCACCTCCAGAGCATGTGAATCAAATCCCCATCTGCAGCCCCACATCTGGGGCAACATGCATCCAGACGGCACCCAAACAAAAACAATTAGTGTAGTATGCTCTGTGGATAAAATGTATTTTTAAAGAGGGGGTAATGTAGTAAAAAAAAAAAAAAAAAAAAAAGAAGAAGATAGTTTTAGGAATCTCTGTAGTAAGGTAGAATTTTAAAGTTTTGAGTGAGACCTAATTGCATGTATGAGATCATATGAAGAGTATATGACTCCTCATATTGCAAAATGGATGCTTTTCCCTCTTTATCATCCCCCAGGAACATTGTGGAAATTTTTAATCAGAGAAAGCATTCTCCAGGAGAATAGAAAGTCCACAAACTGGAAAAATGATTTGGTAAAACTAGAAAAGCACTCATCTAATGCATTTTTTCCGAAGCCTGTGCAAACTAGACTTAAGTTCTATAGGGATATCAAAAAGCTAGAGTAATAACCATTTTGCAATATAACATGGCTTGGATTATTCAATAGTAACTTAAAGTGACACTAAGCTCACATTTT
Source organism: Pelophylax lessonae (assembly GCF_965119305.1). NCBI lineage: Eukaryota > Metazoa > Chordata > Amphibia > Anura > Ranidae > Pelophylax > Pelophylax lessonae. The sequence goes on from NC_138768.1 coordinate 85,225,304, forward strand.
TTTATATAAAATAAAATAAATGCAATATGTTGAAGTATAAGTAGACTATACCTTCTATCTCTCTTTTACTTTGCTTCATCTCTTAACCCCCCTGGCGGTAATCCCGAGCGTGACTCGGGGTGGATTTTTTAGTCCAGGATCGGTATCCCCGAGTCACGCTCGGGGTGAATGTGCAGAGAGCGCAGCGGTGTCTCTTACCTTCTCCTCGCGATCCAGCGATGATCTCTCATTGCTGTGACCGCCAGCCGAGAGTCCCGCCGCTCGTCCGTCCTCCGTCGGTGTGATGACTTCCTAGTTCCGTTCCCTGCGGCAGCAATGCTGCATGGGAGCGGAACTAGGGAGGGAAATTCAAAAAACGTTGCACAAAACACAAGCACAAACACATAGCACATTTTATATATATATATATATATATATATATATATATATATATATATATATATATATATATATATATATGTGTATATATATATATGCACACACACACACATATATATATATATATATACATATACCTATATACACACGTATATATATATATATATATATAAAATTATATTATTGATTTGATTATAATTATATATTTTATATATATATATATATACATATATATATATATATATATATATATATATATATATATATATATATGTGTGTGTGTGTGTGTGTGTGTGTATATATATATATATATATATATATACACACACACACACATATATATATATATAAAATATAACACATGAATTATAATCTAATCAATAATATAATTTTATTATATATATTATATATTATATAATAAAATTATATTATTGATTCGATTATAATTCATGCGTTTGTGTTTCAAATTTATCACATCTGGGATGTCTACTAGACTCTTGTTTTGGTCAGGTTTGTCAGTAATTACTAAGAATTGTAGGCCTATAATACATAATGCCAAATTTCCATGAAAAAAATTGTACCGCTTTTGGTACAGAATTCCTGACATAATCATACCGCCAGGGAGGTTAAATGCAGGCTTTGTTTTTTGCTATTCTTAGACTTCTGGTTCTAAGGTGGCTACATTTATTCTCTACGCCCCCCTTGTGTATTTGAACATAGCCACCCTTTTCTGCTCATCCCCAAGAAGGACTACACATCTGCCTCAGACACATTCAGCAGTATGGGAATTGTAGTACACATACACTGAAACTGGAGCACTCAGAATCTGGCTCAGCTGTGCATTGTAGCCAATCAGCTTGTTCAATTCAGTTTTAAAAAAAAAAAAAACAAACTGTAAGCTAATTGGTTTCTATGTATAGCTGCACCAGATTTTGCACCCTCCAGTTTTAGTAAATCAACCCCATAGAGTGGAGCTTGTGACCAGAAATAACAGCGTTGCACCAATAACGGTGAGGTGCATCAGTGGAGGATACACAGGACAAAAAAGAAGCCTGAAAACAACAGTAAGAGATTTTTTAAATTAAAAAAAAAAAAAAAAGCCTAGGTACTGATAGGTTCTGATAAATCTGTGATTTTTAGAATGTATCTGAATTTAATCATGTAGATTCATCCTATTCATCCTATGATTGGAGAATGAAACCATCAATACGACCTGGATGTGTGGATTTCTGTATTGTTTGATCCTCCATACATTAAATAGATCAGTCTTGCATCACCTGAATATTAGCCTGAATACATTTAGGTGAATATTACAAATTTACTTGATTTGTGAATCAACTTGCCAACCCCTAATTTTTACTGTGCATCAATAAACAAATACACACAATTAACCAAAGATTAAAGTTTTACATAATGCAAGTAGTCAAGTTCCCCAGCTTTTTCCCAATGCTTTTTGTCAGAACTTCTATTTCTATCCAAATAATTGTTGCTTCTATAATATAGGCAAAACACCTGAACAGTTTACTTTTAACCACTTCAAGACTGCTATATGTATATATATATATATATATATATATATATATCAGTGTTGCCAACCTCCCGGAGGGAAATTTACTGGCAGAACGTCCAAAATTTACGGACAGCACCAATTTTTTACTGGCATTCCAAAAATGTACATAAACAGGCTGTTTTCAGTGCTAAACCGTGCAAATATCAATACTTAAACTATAAACATGTAGATAGTGCTATTAGCAATGTGTTTAGGTTAAACAAAAGTCAAAAACCATATTTCTCCATTAACATGGAGAGGTGAAGGGGGCACAGGAGCAGGACACTGATGTCCTCTGCCCCCGGGCCCTGACTCCTCTCTCTACTACTCCAGTCTGCAGTGCGCTGCTAGCTGTCGGACTCGGGGGGGGGGGGGGTGAGAAAGAAAACCAACGGAGCTTCCCCTTTTTAGGTGGAGCTCTGCTTTAAATAACTGTTGGTTGCAAGTTGAGGTTGTACATCCACTGGAAAATACAGAACTGTCCATTGCATTACAATTAGTGGTGCTACAATTGGCTGTGCTATTCCCCCTAAAGGTGGTGCCCATACCTTGGATCAGAAAGGTCCATATTTAGAGTCCAATTATCTGGCTGCCCATAATCGATCGAGTCCCAATAAAGGTTGACACTGCCAGTTAAACGGTTACATACTTTAATCACTAATATGCTCACACCTTTCTTCCCATGGTGGACTGCACCATAAGGCAGGTATAGTCCTGTATATATAACCTCCAAAAGGGAAGTGAAACACATACAGGGGGAAGACAGGTCACAAAGAAAAATACTTTAACCTCTGCATGCAGCAGCCAGAACTTAAAGAAACATACTAAGCAGTAGCAAAAGTAACATAATGTAGGCACCTGCCACCATTCTGGAAAATACGCTTGCATTGCAGAGATGTATTAAATACATTTATTTGCTTTGTTCAGGGCAGGCATATACTTTAAATGAGGTTCAGAATGTAAATCCCAGCCTTGGTGACCATATTTTGTTTCAGGTAACTAATGGAAAAAGCAGTAAAGGGAGTGGGTGCAATATTTCTTCTGTTTATCCAGGCAGATCATGTACTTTATCATTATGAAATAAATCTCTGCTGACCTGAGCTTATCTACTCCTACCTGACCATCCAAAGCTAAACATTTAGACTTTAGGTATGTGTTTAGTAAGACCAATTTTTAATTTTCCCCCTATAGCACTATTGTGGTCTTTGCAGCGTGTCAGCCATGTTGGCTACCACATGCTTGAAAGAAACATGATCATGTACCAAACAATTTGGTGAAAGCAGCAAATAAATGAGATAAGTTGGAAGCCAAAAAGCACATACTCTTCCTCCTCAAGACTGCATAGCAAACTCTTTTAGAGTGCTGTTAATGTACCTTTTTCTTCCCCCTCAAGCTGCATTGCAGCCATTTGTGTTGGAAATAACAAGTTTTTTTTTGTGCTGCAACCTCTCCCATATAAAAAGTTCCTGGTCCATTTTTTCTTCTCTATTTCAAGAGCACAGAGCAGCCATTTGTTTTGGGTCTTTCAATGTGCCCTATAAAGAGAAAGCAGATTTTTTTGGGACTCCATACAGATCAGAACTGATGTGGAAAAAAAAAAACAAATCACCCCATGTCCAAAGTCCTTATGCCAGCTTTGCCTAACTCAGCCTTTATGCCATTTTTGTGGCATGTGCTACACCAGTGCCAGGTATTAAACTGTTATTATATTACCCAGAAGTCCATATGCTAGCTTCTATTACTTTTCACTAGAGATGTATAGAACTGTTCGCCGGCGAACAGTTCCCGGCGAACTTAGCATGTTCGCGTTCGCCGCTGCCGGCGAACATATGCGATGTTCGGTCCGCCCCCC